>NC_071288.1:28930000-29012500 GCF_943734705.1 Anopheles coustani
CTGGTGCACGCCGCCCTGCCGTACTACCATCACTGACCCCCCCGGACCGGTGCCGCCGCACGCGCGCGCATACTGTAGATACCACAAACACACTCATACCTAGCTGTAGGAACTGTTAGTAATTGCAATTACGATAGGAGACAAGCTGAGCAAGTTGAATGATACAATAAAACTACAAAAAAATCCCAATTACAAACAAACGTATAGCATTAACCCCGGTGTCCTAAGGAGGCTGCCTTCCGAGGCGTTGGCAGATCGAGCTCAAACCCGCCTCGGAAGGATCGTTTCGTATAAGAACACCGTTGAACTGTTGTTGCACACAGTTTGTCTGTCCTCAATAAAGAAACAAAACCTACTAGTTAGCACGGTGTCGAAGATGAAACTTCAACGCAAGTTGGAGAACTTGTGACACAAGTTCCCTTTAATGGATGCTCCCGTGCGTCGTTGAGTGACACTTGGCGTTGCCTTGGGGCGCCTTGCGGTTACCTTGCGCACGTCTGCACGCTTAAGGACTGTCATCGATTGCGTTTGTTTTTCGTGCAGGGTTTCGTGGGGCCCTTTCGGATGACGGTGCGTTGCCCAAGCGCTCGCTCTAATGGCTCAATTATTCTTCATGCTCGGCCCTTTGACGAATTTCTCATGACCCGCTTCTGGTGGGTTCTCGGCGCAGTTTGCGGAGCGGTATTTAGCACGCAGAGGGTGTATGTTGTCACACCGTGGTGTCCTGTCCGGTGTGAAGTGAGCAAACCCCACCGACAGACGGGATGCGCCAAATGACCGTTTCAAGACGCAATTAACCCTTGGCAAGAGCGTGGACTCGTTGCGCAAACGGTACAAGTGTCCAGCTGCCGTGGTCAAGCCCGACTCTGGTCGACGCACCGGTTCTTGTTCGCCTATATAGGCTCCATTGGGCCGCTGCTGTTGCTGTTTTCTCGTCGCGAACATCCTCTGGAAGCCTCTGGTGGGGTCTCGCTCCGTCCACCACGAGGCAACCCGGGCGCGTACACGAACGTGTGGAGGAGGACCATGCCACTTTACGCAATGGCCACGAGTTCACGTCCCCGTCGTTCACGCGCGTGGTAGCCATTGCCAGCGCGCGACATTGGTGGCGTACGGTGATGCCCCACCGATGCCACCATGCATACCCGAGGCCGCCCTCCGCGCTCACGGATCAGATTCAGTTTACATGACAAATCTAGGCCAGATGCCAGGGTAACTTATTTTATTTTCTTTGCCACCTCATTCCTTCCAAGCCGGCCGGCCCCACGGACGGGTTCCCTCCCTTCGGTAGCCGATGTTTTGCGGCGAAAAGCCAAATTCGTAGCCCGAGGAATTCGTATGCGCCGATCGAAATTCATTACCATTCCAGACGGACTTTATCGCGTACATCGCATCGGGTCGCGGTCGATCTATATGAATGACAATTCACTTTCAATAACGTCCTGGTTGTGCGGCGTTTGACTCACCCCGAGCCTACTTGCCCGAGATGGGTGGAAAAGCGACCGAATCTGGTCCGGCATGCGTCACGGTCTTGCGGCTTTCCGTGCTTTCGTTTGCGTCGATGACCCAAACACTGTGGACCCGGCAAAACAGAACGGATCGTCCGAGATGGACGATTGTGGAAAAGTTTCTTATTCTATGAATCTATCTTCGATTCTCACAAAATTACATGTTTTAGTTCTTTAATGACTTGCTTTGTATATTATTTCTACCATCTATAGAACCTCAAAAAACATGCTGTCTGGACAATAACTAATAGTATATAGCAGAACAATAAATCGGTGTCAACGTAAGAAGTTTCCTACTGTTTGTTACAGTTCTCTTTAGTACTCTTCAGTGATCCATTTCATTAGTTTATCATCATTATGAAATATATCTAACGGCAATTTAGGCCTCTCATTTTTGGCCGGTTATTTTATTTATATTTTTATGGTTTGTGAAGATCTCACCGGAGTCCATTCATTTGGGATCTTCATCGATCGTGAGCTATGTTCGAATCCCTAGTGAGACCTTATGACAGACATTTTATCTCACTTTGCGCCATTTCCGATTCACTTCTAAGATGCATAGTTATTTATCTCTTACCAAATTTGTTTTGATAAATCCAATAAAGTTTGTTTCCAGAATAGTTTTGAATAGGTCCGTCGCAACAATCATAGAAAAAACAAGCGGACTATAAGTCATTTCGCAATTTTTCATAATAAAATGTTAAGTTTTTCCCATTCATAGACCGTATAATAAAATCAACTGTTCTTATTATTGTGTACGATGTACTTAGCCTCTTCGTTAGTTAACATTAGACAGTAAGATTACAAATTTGCTATACCATTTACAATAACAAAATTGTCAATTTTCAAACCTCTAGTACGTGAGTTAGAGTGTAGTGAGAGTTAGAGACAGCACAATTATAGATCACGCCGATAAGTATGTTTCGCTTCACCTCTACATTAAATGTGAAACCATAATAACTATGTTGGTTAATAACTTCACTCTTCGTTCTGCACACAACTTATTTTATTTTCAACTCGCATTGCCACCGTACAAGATTTTCTTGTTTCGGGGGTGGGTTTCAGCCCTAGTTCAAGTTGAAGCCGATAAACATCTCGAAGGCGTGAAAACATGCGTCAAAGGCCCTCAATGGGCCCGCAGTAGAGCGTTGATGAGTTAATGAGTCATTAACCGCTCATTACCTAATATCGCGCGGCCTTTGCGGCCTTGAATTGTTCACTTATCGGCACATCGCCTAGACAGGTGCGTCCTGCGCGCGTCCCACACCGTCGTATCCATGTCGTCTGGTGCGGGCATTCCTGATAGCTGGTGGTTCCTTGAGTCGGTCCTTGTTTTTCCCAATGCACGCACGACGCCACACGGTCCGATGACGAAAGCCACTTTCCCGGGGGCGACGACTAACCGGACCGAACATAGCAACAAGGGGCCCCGGGAATGCTGCTGGCGAGCGAAATTCGAACCATCCATCGTTGTAAATCGTACACATGGCGATGAGGACGAGTGTCGAAGAAGCGTGTGGCGTAGCGTTTGATAAGCGTACGTGAGCGGCATGGATGATCGGGTCAGCTGGCAGCCGAAGTGGCCTTAATACGTCGTCGGACTCGGCGGCGGAGGTGGACAATGCGCGGAGGTATGTAAATTTCCCGTACCCACCATCGGGAGTTCGATCGGAATCGGCGTGGATCGGTAGTTGGGTATAAAAACGATTCGGAACTACCGATCAGCACGTCAGTCAATTGTGCTTCACTTTACCAAACAGTGTGAAATTTCACCACCTTAAGCCTACAATGAGTTTGCTCAAAGTAAGTACTAGAGTTCCCTTCGTGTTGCTCCGGTTCTGATCGTCTTCACAACCCCTCCTTAGGTTGCCGTTTTCGCCGCCCTAGCCCTTTGCGCTAGCGCTGAGCCTAAACCAGATCCGGCCCTGCTGGCCGCTCCGGTGGCAGCCGCCCCTCTGGCCGCCCCGCTCGCCTACTCTGCCCCGTTCCTGCAGGCCCCGGTCGTGGCCCGTGCCGCGTACGCCGCTTCGCCCTACGCCGCCTACACTGCCCCTGTTGTGGCCCGCGCCGCCTACGCCGCCGCCCCGGTCGCCGCCGCCTACACCGCCCCGGTGGTAGCCCGTGCCGCGTATGCCGCCGCCCCGGTGGCCGCTGCCTACACTGCCCCGGTTGTCGCCGCCGCACCCGCACCAGCCGTCGTCGCTGCCCGCGCCGCCCCGCTGGTGGCCGCCGCTCCGGTTGTGGCCGCCGCCGCCGCTCCGGCCGTCGTCGCTGCCCGTGCCGCCCCGGTCGTGGCCGCCGCGCCCGTCCAGGCCGAGTTCACCGATGCCTACCCGCAGTACCAGTACGCGTACAACGTGCAGGACACGCTGACCGGCGACAGCAAGACCCAGGAGGAGACCCGCGACGGTGACATCGTGAAGGGTTCGTACTCGCTCATCGAGCCGGACGGTTCGCGCCGCATCGTCAACTACTACGCCGACCCGGTCAACGGATTCAACGCCGTCGTGCAGAAGGACGTCCCGGTCGCCGTGGCCACCCCGGCCGTCGCCGTCGCCGCCAAGACCGTGGTCGCCCCGAGCGCCGCCGTCGTCGTCTAAAAAAAAAACCAGGGTATCCATCTTCGGAGTACCGCCATCGGATTGCCCTCGGACCGCCGCCGGTAGGAAGGATGCCTCTCGACCGTCGTGCGCCGCCGTGTACATAGGACCAAGCTCGCGTGTGTAAATAGTAGTGAACCCGAAACTTCCTCAACCCTTCTGCTTCTTCGCCGTGCCCTGCAAACGGGAACCAGTGCGCCCTGCGGACCACAAACGGGCGTGATCAGTGTGCAACTTGATGCATTCGTCCATTTGTACATACAATTTCCACTGTAACTACAACCCCTCAATCCCATACCCCCGCCGGTAAAGTGCTCCCTTACGCTGACTTCCAAACTCCCTACCCCAAAACCCACACCACACACACAAACTCCATACCGCACATCCTCCCATTTTCCTCTATTCCATCTCCTTCGATGAATCCTACACGGTGCTGCCCAACTCAGGCAACCGTCGTGTGGAGGTGAAGAAAAGGAAATAAAAGCAACCCCATATATTTTTTGTAATGAATTGAAATTGACATGCGTTGAATTTATTTGAAAATACAAATGGATATATATCGTTTTCTTCCTTAAGCCCCAGCTACGTGTCCATGAGGCATGCGATAACAGTAGCCGATATCGGTAGCCGCTACCTTCGTGGAAAGTATCAATGGTACGCGACCCGACTTAATCGGAGCGATTGTATTAAATTTGCACACGCCTTTAAAGACGTAAGCTGTTGCCTTGGCACAGTGAATGGCTATATTGTGAAAGATTTGTTGGAGACTAACCACAGAGTAGTTTTACGCACACAATTTGACTACCCTGTTAAACCGTTTTCAAGCTGTTCATCAATTTGGACATTAAGAATGTTTATCAAATGTTGTCAGCTGAGTTTTTTTTCTATTTGCCGAACTTAAGACCGAATTTGGCTAGCGATGAATGCGGGCACCATATTTATTGCATCAATTCTAACTTATATCGCGTTTCAATTGACGTACAAGTGCTTTCCTCATTAACTCGTTCTCTTGCCCATTGCTTAGGACAAAACTCAATCCGAAACCTCAGTTAAAGCCTTCAAAATCCCCTTCGATTTTAACGTTGTTTCTATTTTAATTTCACTAATAACTTCATTCGATTCATTTCAATTTCAGCACCAAAGACGACGAGTACTGGCGTCTTTCCCATCATGAGAATGTCGCCCGGATGCGCCTCAAGCTGGAACCGGAGCTGTACCATGATCCGCATACGGCGGCGGCCAACCTTCGAGACAATACGACCTCGACGTCGCAAAGTCGGCGGCTGTCATCGGAACTAGGTTCCACGTTCGCTCCAGCGGCCATCGGGGAAGAGAATGCCGACGAGGAGATGCTCCTCTTGGAGGAGGAAATGCGAAACAGTATGGAACCGCAGGTGTAAGTAATCGTGAGAGGAGGGAGGGAGGTATGATGGACAGTTTTCGGTAATGTTACGTTCTGTTTGGTATGTGTCTGGGTGCTGTACAGTCCCGAAACATCCGGCAAGGAGAAAATAGTCATCTCCCAGGAGTGCGAGCTGATTACGCTGATGACGCGCGTGAAGGGACGGTTCGATCTGACCACCACGCAGCTGCTGTTCACCGAGATTGCAAGCCTACGGGACGACGGGCAGCGGCACGATTTCAAGTTCCCCCTCGGGCAGCTGCGCGAGCTTCACCTGCGCAAGTTCAACCTTCGCCGAAGCGCCCTCGAGATGTTTCTGGTCGATCAGACGAGCTACTTCCTCAACTTTACCACGCGCACGCGCAACAAAATCTTTACCAAAATCCTCAGTCTGCAGCCGCCAAACATACTGTACGGGTCGGGGCGGTCCCCGGCGGAGTTGCTGAAGTCGTCCGGTCTGACGCAGAAGTGGGCCAACCGGGAAATTTCCAACTTCGAGTACCTCATGCATCTGAACACGATCGCGGGCCGCTCGTACAACGACCTGAGCCAATACCCAGTATTTCCGTGGATCCTGGCCGATTACACCAGCGAAGTGCTGGACCTGAACGACCCGAAGTCGTTCCGGGACCTTAGCAAACCGATCGGTGTGGTGAACCCCAAGAACGAAGCGGAGGTGCGCAGCAAGTACGACGGCTTCGAGGATCCGTCCGGCATGATACCGAAGTTCCACTACGGCACGCACTACTCCAACTCGGCCGGCGTGCTGCACTATCTGATTCGCGTCGAGCCGTTCACATCGCTCCACATCGAGCTGCAGAGTGGCCGTTTCGACGTGGCCGACCGGCAGTTCCACTCGATCCCGCAAACCTGGAAGCTACTGATGGACAACCCGAACGACGTGAAAGAACTGATACCGGAGTTTTTCTACTTCCCGGAGTTTCTCAAAAACATGAACCGCTTCGATTTGGGTGTACTGCAGATGACCAAGGAAAAGGTGGACGACGTGGTGCTGCCGGCCTGGGCGAAGACAGCGGAGGACTTTATCGCCATCCACCGGCGGGCCCTCGAGTCGGAGCACGTTTCGCAGCATCTCCATCACTGGATCGATCTGGTGTTCGGGCACAAGCAGAAAGGTCCAAAGGCGGTCGAGGCACTGAACGTGTTCTACTACTGCTCGTACGAGGGTGCCGTCGATCTGGATAAAATCGCGAACCCGATCGAGCGCGAGGCAGTCGAGGGCATGATCAACAACTTTGGACAGACACCGTCGCAACTGCTGCGTGAACCGCACCCCCGCCGTTTGTCGCTCGACGAACTAACCATTCGACTGCTGAAGCTCGAACTCAAGCGCCCCGACCTGACGCTCATCCTCGATCGTGTGCAGTACTGCGGGTGTGATCTTTCCACCGACAAGGACCCGGTGGTTTACCTGAGCACCCCCAAGAGTCCACCCCGTTCATTTTTACAGACCAGCCCGGACATGCTGATCACGGTGACGAAGTCCGGTATTCTTGGGTGCCACAGTTGGATGTCGTTCGACAAGGAACGTGGATTTCTACTCGAAATCGATGCCACCACGCTGAACCTGAAGTGAGTCGATGGGGATGCCTATGAGTTCACTCCAATCAAATTGGTCGTGTTCAATCGAATAACTCTCGGGAAACTCTTTCAGAAACCGGAAGAAACTGGTCGGACCCTTCCACCCATCGATCACGCTCAACTCGAAGTTGTTTGCTGTTAGCGTGGACGCAAAGTACATCTACGCCGGTGGCATCTGGGACAACTCGGTGCGCGTGTTCAACATGGCCCGCGGGAAGGTCGTCGCTTCGGCTATCAACCATTTTGGTAAGAACAAAGCATAGGAACCACCCAGCATGAACCCGTCAGTTTAATTTCCTCCCTCCGATAGATGTAGTAACCTGCGTCGCAATGGACAACTGTGGATCGTACCTGGTGACCGGTTCGAAAGATTGCACCTGCGTCATCTGGTCACTGAACACCGGAAATGCGGCCACTCAGACAGCTGGGTCAAATTTACAGCCCAACACGGCCGCTCTCAATCAAAATCTGGCCGGAAACGTGGTGGGCAGTGCAAACGTGGTTCATCTCACGAACAATCTGACCCCGAAACCGGTGCATACGCTTTACGGGCATGACGAAGCGGTCTCGTGTGTTGCCATCATGACGGAGCTGGATATGGTCGTCTCTGGTTCGTTGGTAGGTGGAACGGCTGATTCGCTTGATCGAGGAGGGGGCTTTGTTTATAAATGTTTCTGTTTTGTTCTCCCTAACAGGACGGGACGGTTAATGTCCACACAATCAAAGAGGGACAATTTCTGAGGACAATAAATCCCATCGGATGTACGGGTTCGAGGATCGAGGTATCCTACATTACACTCTCATATCAGGGTATGTATTGTCCGGTTAACGGAATGTAATATACACAAACACACACATAAATAGTCATTACAAAATGACTTCTCTGTCTCTGAAAGTACACTATATTTATGAAACTGATGTTTATGCTAATTGGCCGTAAAAATGGTTGTGAAACATTTCTAGCCTCCACGCGCGAATAATAAAAAACGATCAATTTAGTCACCTTTGTTTTTCGGCGCGCATTTCATCATTTCTTTTTTATCGATCGTCCCCTTTTGATATCTCTCCACGCCTCCTTAGGTCACATAGCTTTCTCTGCGCTGGACGATACCTCCCATTCGGTGCACGTGTTCAGCATTAACGGTGTCAGCCTTGGTTCGAAGTACGTCTCCGGTCGCGTGACCGGCCTGACGACGGCCTCCGACTACCTGGTGGTCTCGGACGATGCCGGCGACGTTACCATGAGCCGCTTGTACGGGTAAGTGTGGTCATTTATGTTTCTTGCCGTTCTCCCGCGTTTCGCAAGCCAACTCGTAATGTACATTTCCTCCTGCTCGTGTTTTTGTTTCTCCCGTTTCCCGGTGGACCGACCGACAGCCTCAAACCAATCTTCGACATTCCCCTGCACGTCCCGACGCAGACGGTCGTGGGAACGGGCGGCAATACGCATCTGCTGGCACCGTTGCGCGACGGCAGCCTGGGCGTGATCGGCATCCAGCAGCCGATTGCCTACAAAAAGCACACCGTGCTAAACGTTTAATTGTACCACGCGCGCGCTCGTTGCCGCGATTTTCTATCTCTTCCTTTGACCTTTGATTCGATTGTGTTTATCAGTATTTTCTTGCAGTCAGTCAGTATTTGCGCGTGTGCTCTAGTGCGTGTTTGCGTTTGCTGTCGTGTGGTTGGTGTTGCTTAACTCTCAGCGGAAAACGGGCAACCGTGGACGAAATTTGGTCAATTTAGCAAATGGATGGTTACTTAGTGACTCGAGGGTGGATTATCTAGATGTCAAGCGGCGTAGATAGTTTTGTTAAGATGTTTTATCTGCTAATGATAGTAATTTTAAGTAAATGTTCTCTGACGAAAACAAAAACTCTCATTTCTCGTATCGGCTTGGCGACATAGCGAATCGCCCTTCTATTATGATAACATGTGTGCAATATCTTTTAACAATTTAAAAAAATGCTCCCTGCAACTTCCTACGGACGCTAATCTGTTTACCTGCATACGAGAACTTCCCGTCCTGCATCGTAATGGTACTAATGAGAAAAGTAACAAATCAAAAACCAGGATTGGTAGAAAACATTTTTAAACGAATAGTGCCCACTTTGGGAACGTTGTTATAATGTGAAAGCGTAGCATTGTTGTTACTTTATTAGAGACAAAACAAGAGTGAACCCTCGTATTGCAATGATATAACTATTTCTTCCCAATCAAAAACAAAATCCGATAGTCGTTGAACTAGGAAAATAAAGCTCCCCAAAAAAGCAAAAACGTGTAGCATTGTAGCTAAAACAACCCAGAATAATAGCGAAGGCTTCCATGGCCTAGCATATAAACTCACACACACACACATGCGCTGAAGTCTTGGCAAATTCTAGATCCTAAGTGCATCATAGTACCGACATTCCATAAAGCGTGGAGAATAATTTTTAAACACAGCAAAGTTTGTTTTTTTTCCCTAATATGTAATTTAACACTTTCCTTCAAACGAATAAATTGTACTACTTCTAAACTCCATTGTAAAGCGTGCCAAAATGTTATATTTTGTATGATCGAAAAAAAAAACAAATCAAATGGTATAAAAGTTTAAATGGTTGCAGTAGAAGTTCTGTTTAGTGTTGCAAATATTGTGGTACAATTATTATTTTGTAAGCTTCTAAACATAATTTACCTTAAAGGGCTCTGATGATGTCTTTCAAATAATAACAGTCAATTTATTCAAGGTGATAGATAATATCTTATCATAAATAAAATAACTTTATAGGTATATGCTGATGGCAGCGATCAAATGGAAAATGTTTAAGTTTTCAAGTTAATCAACGACATTTCAAACGAACTAGGTTGTGTACCAAAGCGTTGGCAATCAAAATTGATGAAAACTAAACGTTTATCGTTGTGCCTACATCCAGGGGCAACCATCCGTAGGCCAGTGACCATTTTCGTTCGAATGCTAACGTTTGACGGACAAAATACTTAAACATTTTCAATTCTTTATCATGTGCTAATCACGTTTATTACAGGTAGACGAACAATTGTATATAACGATGAGTGAAACCAGTTGTACAGCTCGATGACGAGCCCGTATCTCTGTTAATTTTTCTTTAATTTGGAAATTGCCTCGATCTTTTGTCTTTACTTCTCATAACTCACTGTAATACACAAGTAGAAAGATGAGGCTATAGTTTTAAGTATGTGGATAATTTACGAGTAGTTTATTATTTAAAAGCTAGAGGAAAAACAAAAGAGCTTTATGCTGTGTTTAGGCAACATTTTATTGGTAATCGTTCGATTTGTTTTGTTTTCACCACTGCGGTTATTTCTTTTTGCAGCACCTACATTTGGGACCGGCGTTCCTCCTTGGGCCGAAAACCAAACCGTAGCGTACGAAGCGCTACCGTCACCGCGTCATAAAATCCTTAATCTTACTGTGCCATTCTGGCACCAAATGGTTCCCTTTGTTCCCCGTCTTTCTCCGGCATCTTCTTCCTTCGGGTTTTGGTAGCGAGACAAGTGGTAGATATATTTACACATTTTCATTCAAAACTTTCCCCGCGCGCGCCCGAGTGACCGGAAGCCGGCTCTATTGGGGAACTCGCTTATTTTAGAACCGGTACCATCGACCAGCATCCGCCCTTTCTGTCACACATTTACGTAAAGTAGGAGATTAACATCGCTATCATCGCATAGAGAGCACAAGAGGATGGTTTGTTTTGCTGTATGCGCTCACTGTACGGTACAGGTAAAACACATACATTACATTAGGTTTTTTTATATGTTCTATTATGACATAGGATATATTATAAATAACTAAAAATAGTACGCTGCACTTGAGCGAGTGCGCTTAGCTGCCTGGTTGGTTTTAAGTGGTATTTTTCTTCTTCTATACGACTTCTGTTGTTTCTTTAAAATATAATTTGTTTGCTGGTAGCATTATGGAATGTATCATTAGTTTTGCACAACGTACAATAAGTTAAGTAAATGGCATAAGTGTTTCGGTTCTAACCAGTTTTTTTTTGTAATTTTTTGTTTTGTTTTGTTGCAATGTTGCAATTATCTTTAGTTACTTCTTTCCATGTTTTCTATCCTTAGCTTTACATATAAGATTTCATTTCCAAACGTTCCTGCATTATCTAACGCTACTACTTGCGACGAAGTTTTGAGGGGTCAAACCGTGCATTTTAGTTGGGCCGTATCGGGTAGATGAACGTGTCGGCCTCGTCTTTCGATAGGACGTTCTTTGCGACGCACGTGTACGAGCCCATATCGGACCACCGCAGTCCGGTGATGATGAGCTCACCGGTCGGCAGGGTGCGGAAGCGCGGATCCTGCATGCTTCCGACCACATTGCCCTCCTCGTTCAGCCAGGTGATCTCGGGAAGCGGTCGGCCGACCGCCTTGCACGGCAGCACCACGGTCGTGCCCATGTTCTCGAAGAGTGTTCGGTAGTGGAGCGTAATACGGGCGCCCTTCAGGTTCTTGAACATGTGCAGCGCCGAGTCGACGGTGGGCGATGGGCGCAGCAGCGGCACGTCGGAGAAGTTACCCAGGTGGGCCACACTGTCGACGTGGTACACGACGGTGGACGAGCTGGACTCCAGGCCGGCCGTGCGACCGATGCACGTGTAGGTGGTCTGGGAGGCACGGGACGTCCGATCAATAACCAAGCGCGTCACCACGCGGGCAACCGACGTCGGAGTGTCCTCAGTAATGACGTTCACACTGACATCTTCCCACTAGAGAGGTAGAGAAAGAGAGAGAGAAAGATAACAAACATCATTGATTAGTCTAATTTATCTTCAACATTCTCTTCGATAGATGAACTTACGTCAGCTGTTTGGCCACTACCATGCACCCACTGGACAGAGGGGGTCGGCGAGCCCATCACTTCGCACTCCAGCTCGACCGTGGTGCCACGGATCTGGACAGCACGTGCCGGTGGCGCGGCCGTAACTTTCACGAACGTTGGCCGTACGTCGCGTCCCCGGACACTTTCCGACGAGGAACCAGCCGACGCCGAGAGCGTACCGTCCGTGTCCAGATCGACGGCGCGGCCAGTGGTGCCGGTGGCCGTCAGGGCGAGCAGCAGCGCCGCCGCCAGGAGCAAACGTTTGAAGCAGTTCATGACTGGGAAGAGAAAGAAAAAGGGAAAGGTGAGTTAGTGAGAGCATTAATGTTGGTTTCGGGCGCATGCTGCGTCATGTTGAGAGAAAAACGGCCCTAGCCATCGTAGCCGGCATGAGTCGGAAGAAATGAATGAACGAGCGAATGAATGAACGTTACGCGAACGAACCGACCCGAACACCTCACGTAGGGAGGGGTTGACGGATCTATTATAGGAAAAGGTGCACGTGAAGTCGCAGGCCTGCCACCAGAACAGCTGAGCTGGGCCTTTTTTTCATGCTCTTGCTCTATCGTTGCAGCGTGCGCATATATCGTGCTCTATCGCCGTCATGCTAACAAGGTGTTCGAGCAGCAGCGAGGCCTCAGGAACGAACGAAATTCCATTCGGAATTGCATCAGACAGACCGACCGCGTGTACACCTTCGTTGTAGGTAGGCAGCCATCCGGTCGTTGCTTCCCTTCCCACAAACCCTTTCTCTGTTGCAGACTGTGCTTTACGGAACAGTATCCCTCCCCGTTGGCGCGCTAATTAGAGCATAAGATGCTTTCATCACGGTCACGACGAGTTCTGCATGCCGGTCGGAGTAGAATAACCGTAGCGGATTGATGTGCATCGATAAGAGCCACGAACGTACGACACAGGCCCACGTCGAAGTAGAGAAACTGGACCAATTTATGGGTTATTTTTAGAACCAAATGCCAACCAATGCAGATAGGCTAGAAGACCCTGATAGCCAATCCAATGCCCGCGATGACGTCCACCGGACGGTTCACCCTGATTTCAATTTGGCAGACAGATCAAATCCGCTCGCTTCCGTTTGCGCTGTGTCATCTCAGCGTGCGAGTTGTGAGAGCTGTTTCCCTCCGCCTGCACACACCCCACTTACAACCGGAAACGGCACGCACGTGAAATACGCACTTCGTACGTTATCACATGAGTATGGCGCCAACTGTATCAATATTCCTCGGGCCAATCGCCGCGCTAAATGTGACATCATTGCGATCCGCGCAAGAGCCGCGCAAGAGCCGCGCGTTGTACGATAAGAACGGTTCACTTCATCGGCAAATGGGACCGAATCGAAGATAGCCGTGTGGTGAGAGCTGTGTCGTCTTGTGCTACGCTGTGCACCGTACAATCATACGGCGCTCGCGAACGAGCGGAGACAGGAAGAAATTAAATAAAAAGCGAGCTAAATTTAAGACGTTCCCTAACGTTCAACACCCCGTCGGACTGTGTCTGTCTGCCTGCCTGCCTGCCTGCCTGCAGGCAAAAGCCAAATTCCAAAGGTTAAATCGCGAGCGCAAAATGGGTGGAAGACGCGTAACGGGCGAACGACCCACATTCCTTTTCGTTTCGATTCGCCCTAACCTCAACATTGTAATGTTACTGTTTGCTGCTTTTGGACTACTCACTTTCTTCGCTTGCCACGTGAGTTGGCGCGGTTGTAAAACGGTGGAGGTTTTCTCTTCGTTTCCTTCGTTCTCTGCCTACAGCTTCCTTCGGCTGACGAAGATTGCACGTATTACGGGTTGCTGTATTCGTTGGTAGCACTAAACCACCCGCTTCTAGCCGTAGTTCCGGTTCTTACGGGCTTCTTTCCGATTGATTATCTTCTCTTCTTCGTTGCGCTTCAAACCGCGTGTCGTGGCTTCTTTCGTCGCGTAACGATATTTCTTTACACTCGGCTCTTCACGTGAGGTTTCTTTTGCTGGTTTATCTGCCGTTTCCTTTTGCTTGATTAGTTTTTCGCCAGCGCTTTTATTTGCTTCTCTTCGAGACTTCTTCTGCGCGGATCGCTGCGGGTTAGATGGTCTAGCCACTTGCTTCCTAGCTCTAACCACCACTAAACAATCAGTCCTCCCTCCCACCAAAACGATGAGGGAATGAGTTTTCGATCGTTTAACTCTGCGCCTGCTCCGGTTTCGCGCAGGAGCGAGGCTCGGTTTCACTTCGACGAGTCCGGGGACCCCGTTCGGGGATCAAGGTTGCACGGCTCGCAATCTGCACCTCCTTTCCGTCTATCCTTCGTTCCGAGCGGGAGACACTTGGACACTTCCCGCGGAACGTCTTCCGGTACTTTCCTTCCCTCTTGCTAGGCACCTCTTGTGATCGGGTAGTTCTTGCGGATAGGTTTACAACCTGCCTGCTTCGCTTCTGTTCTACACCGCCTCCTGTCGTCGGATGATCATGCACGGACAATCGATTTTTTCTCTTTTTCCTTTTCACCACTTACACGCACACGCACACTGCTTACCCACACACGAGCACACCGTATGTTATGTAACGTTCGAGTTTGTGAGGTGTTTTATCAGCACATTTAGCAACATTAACTCCGAGAGGTTCACTTTCTCGCCGGCGCTCAACATAGGGTCGAACTGGTAATCCGCCGTCGTTGCCGTGGTGCTGGCTGCCGGTACTTTAGTGCGCTTCAATTGTGCTGGACACCGTGTTGCGCTTGACGACTGTCGGTTCAAGTTTGATCGAACGCGCGCTTCACACTTTCCTTCCACGAGCGGCAAACAGCAACGCAATCTAAGTAGGCCTGTGTGATTCAGTTTGTTCTTCTCCAGCGTTCTCTCCACGAGCGGTAGTGTTGCCCAAAGCGTTGCGTTCAGTCGTAGCGTCCGGACGAAACTGACAAGATCGCCTTCCTCCAGGTAAACTCTAGTCTTCTGCTTCTACTTCTTCTAGAGCCGCGTAATTCGGATCTACCAATGGCAGCTGCAACGACACAATCGTCCCACAATGGCACCGACGATGGCGATGGAGATTGTCGTATCAGTAATAGTAGCCAGCTTGCGGGTGTTTCCTTGCAGATTCTGCGACGATGCCAACGATGAACGGTACGAGCCGAGGGCTGACATTAAACGGGGCTAGTCTGCAGATGGTTTCAATCTTCAACCAAAACCCGGCGGGACCAATCAATCAAACTGCCGACACACATACACACGGTACGTACATGTACACACCAGTGTCACCGATTGCTGACGTCAAGAGCAGTGGGTAAGGTGGCGATGTGAAGATTGCCGAGGTTGCGTGGTGGCGCTTTCTTCTCACTATCTATGACTTGCAGGAACAAAGCGTTTTCTTCCCTCAAACGCAAGGAGTGAGGGTAATCGTAGAGCAGGATCTTCAACACACGCACGACACGGGATCGATCCGCGCCTAAGTAATTAAATCCGTCCTTTGTTCACTTTCGCACCGATTCGATCAGCATCCGCTAGTAGTGGACGATGGTTCTTCTGCACTCCATGCGGCTTTTGCCTGAGACTTTTGCAGCAACGAATGGCGGCCAACAAACCGGGGAGAGATAAAGAAGGTAAGAGTAGCGTGGTAGCTTGGCTAAGGCCAGATATTTGTAGCACAATCGACCGAGGCGAGTTGTATACTGAGTCGGACCGTTTGCCGCGCCGCGGTTTATAAATCACGGGAACGTCGTCCTCTACGATCCGGCCCGAGCACGTTCGTGGAATTCATCCTCTCCACGGTGAACTCGTGGTTTCTATATTTTCTCTCGCTATCATTCGACCGCTGCACGGGGCTAGTAATCGGGCCATGTTCATCGTGTGCTATAATTCGAAAGCATGCATCGACGGGAAGTTGGATAAATCATGGCAACGTGATTAGAACCGCAGTTTTTACCTGCTAGAACGTAATCTGAAGCTTGCCCCGGAGGTTTGGTTGAATTCAATGGTGCACGCCACCGCCAGATGCATCATCAACGTCCAGTATCTGGTAAACCAGAAGTTTGAAATATTCAAACTAATTGCTAGTACCCAGGCCCTACATTATCTCCAGTTTCTAACTGATAGAACAGTCTCATAAGAAATATCAAAACTTTGATGACTAAATAAAGCTAGAAAACTGTCGACATTTTTGCAGGGATCAAGAAATTGTTGTACAAAATTCAAACAGATATAAAGTCAGAAGTCACGTTAATTTTTGCCAAAACAAGTATAAGGCGCCTAATATTGGATTACTTCGCGACTTTAGTACAATGCGGCTTCTCCATCCGCATGGTCTGATTTTTCCATCTCTTGCGAACATTTTCCACGTGCTTCGCAAGCTTTCTGGTAACCATGCCGGGAAAAAAAGCGTGGTGCTTCAATCGAGGGGATCCAAAGCAAATTCGGCGAAGGGGAAAAAGCACTAGCACACACGTCTGATAGAAGGCAAACGATCGGCGTGGATCGTGGGGAGAGGAGCATGATCAGAAACCATTAGCACCGTTTGGCTTGCCTTTCGTCGTTACATAAAATTGCTTCAACTGGCGGGGGCTCGTCATTCGCTCGGACCCGACTTCCCGGCTTGACGGTTGGGCTTGAAACAGATTGGAGCCGCGTGGAAGCTGTTGCTTGCCCGGCCACATCCATCGCTCGCCCCTCCTAACGCCACGCATGCCGCGCCTGTACACGTCGAGGGGGGATCGTACGATGTTTCTAGGGCTGCCTCTTAAATCCACATCCCTTCACCCCATCACCGCGACGAAGCGGTACCGTGAAGCTAGCCACGGATCCGTTAGCTTGTCCATTACTACCACCTCTTGCTTCGGTATCTCCCCCGCCACCACGGTTTCCGTTCGTGGTACGCTCTTGACCGAAGTGACACTCAAACATTTACACGCTTGGTCTAACCCGTGGCCTGGGTCCAGCTCAGCGAAGTGCACGGCGCTCGGCAGTGGTGCATACGGTGTGTAAAGGGCCCAGTCACGAGACCGTCACCGTGAGATGAACGTGCATAGCTTGAAGCAAGAAAAAAAAACGATTCTGTCCCCCATCAACACACACACAGCCCGGGCGGAATTCAAACCAGTATCGCGGGTGGAAGTGGTGGGTTAGTGACTAAAGACCGTTAATTAAAATTAATCACTACAAATCGGCCATTTCCACCCAAACGCAATTGACCAACCGGGTATCGGACGCGTTTGACACACCTTTTTTTTCCTGTGTTTTTTTTTGTCGCCTTATATCTTGGGAGCAAATGAGTGGGAGGGGTGGTCAAAGGGAGGCTGGACCATTTACTGCATTCGTAGGTGCAGTGCAATATGTCACCATTGCAGAGACCGTAGATGAAATATATATATAGCTAGGGAACTTTTGGCGATCTCTGGTCGGGAGGATTTGACGGGAGCGGTGAATCAGCTGAGTTGCCGAACGCTCACCACCGGTCCGTGTCAAGTAGAGGTGAAATGTGATTTTCACGTGATTTTTCACGCCTCCCCATTTTCCGAGCAACGCTCGAACGTGGGACGTTTTTGGCTCGTGTCTTCCGAGGCGGCTCGTCACTTTTGGATAACATCTACGCCGTAACCGACGGCAGAGGGCAGTCCACGGTCCAAGTACTATTAATAAAGTCATCGTTACACAAATTTACAGCAAAAGGCCTTGGGCCACTGCTTGACTGACAGACTGCCAAAAATAAAGAATTAACACCAGCCCGCCCTGACGGAAGCGTAACCCTAAGGCTCAACCACTGTCACGTTCACCTCCACCTCCTCCTGGTCCTTTGCACAACGCAACGCTCTTCTTCCTATCGAGGACTTAACGGATGGCAGCCGAGTTTTTCGACACTGACAGCTGGCCGCGAATCAGCAGATCACGATATTCTGGGAATTCCGGAAACTTTCCACTGTTAATGGAATCGGCCAGCTATCATAACGGCTCTCCCCGGGGTGGGTAGTTTCCACTGCAAATGTTATGCTTTGTCTATTACGCATCGAACGGGGTGTGTTGTTGCTGCTGCTGCTACTGATTAAACTGAACAACGTTAAGAGTAACAATTATCATTTACGCAGCAGGTGGAACAAGTATATGGCATACATCAAACGTGGTAAGACATTGCGACAGAGCACACCAATTAGTTGAACGAACTCTACTGACAGTATCAAGGTCCCGTACCCTGTCTACCTTGAATTTCAATTCTGCCAAACATGACATTTATGTGTTGTATAACATAGCACTATAATATGCTAACATCTGCTTTTTATTTCTCCGATGGTTTATCTTTAAGACAAACAAATCTGCTGCTAGTTTCGAATTCTGACATTAAAGGGGTGTGTTAGAAAGGATGAGCTCTATTGAACTCTAGCTTTGAAATGGATTAGAAATATATTCTGCTTAGAGATGGGTGTTTATGTTTTTGTTGGGGAACAAACCGTTGAAATGTAATATCTTGTAATAACTTCCACCGTAGTTTTTACTGAATAATTCAATGTTTCTTCCATTCCACGTGTTTTGCCCACTTTCCTGACCAGGGGACTTTCTGCCAAGGAATTCCTTGCAACCATTGCGGTGAGTTTCGTCATCCAAAAGCGATCCACCGGCGTGTACGGGAGGCCGAATTCCTAAAACGCAAACGGCACTCGGGCACACACAAAGTTTCCCATATCAGCGTAAAAAAGGCACGTACCCGGCCCCGGACAAGCCATCGGAAACTTCAACCGGGGGTAAAAACCCCAGGAGACTGAAGAAAGAGGAGGACGAGCAGGAACAGAAGAGGTAGAAAAAAAACTATAACATTCCTTGGCAGCAGGCACTGGAGGTGGCGTCAGGCCCGAGGCAACTCCAGACGGCGCCCGGAGGCGCGGGCAATGTCGCAGCAAACACCCGGCAGGCTTTTTGTTTACCTTCCCCGAAGAAAATCGGTTCCAGCGGTGTAAAAATGGACTGTTACTCAAATCGAATCGGTGCTCCGTCAGCGTTACGGCGTAAGATATGCTGATACGGCGATATTCTTACCCAACGGCGGCCGACGGGGCCGTTATCACCGCCCTGGCTCTCGGCTCGCACCGGCCAAACCCGTGTGTGCCTTTTCTCAATCCCAAAGTGTGGGATCCCTTCCGGGAACCGAATTTCCTCGAATGCGTCTTACGTACCTGCGTGCGGTGCGAGATATTGAGTATATGGACGGTCCTGCACATGGCGCGTGTATGCTCGTGTTTCTTCTTCTTCTTCTTTACACCTCTCCTCCCCGAGACCATTGTCCTGCAGACGCAGCGTTTTTTTTTCGTTCGATCAATCATCCCCTAACGCCGCGCCCTCAGTTATCACTGTCCAACGGGTATCTGCTTCCCTCTCCTGCGAGGTCCCTTATCGCCCATATCGTAACCTTAATTTGCAATGAAATTGCCGTCCATCGTGTCGTTGATCTTATCGTCTTCGTGACAGGAATGAAATGTAGAATAGAAGCAAACCGCCGCCATATCAAATCACGCCTCCTTACGCTGAAAATGGCGTTTTGAAATCAAATTCTCTCACCTGTAGTACCTCACGCCCGCCCTGGTATCGATGGGACCTCGACTTCAAATTACTCTAGGTTGTACGCTTTTGAATGAGCAACGAATTGAAACCATTCTTTGCACACATAGCAGAGCGTCCGTACAGTGGCAATCAATTACATTCACCGCGAATGATGATGGTGACGTTAGCACTCACGATCGCCGCCGTTCACATGAAACGTGATCATCATCCATCTTTGCGAGCACGTCGGCCCGGCTGGAGCGGGATATGGCTGGTTCAAGCTGGACCAAACTCGAAACCGGCATTATACAATCCTTCGGCGGCGGATGCGAATCCCCCTGATCGATGGAGAGCGCTGGGAGTGGGCGGCTGCCATGATGCCATCGGAGGTCAGAACCTTCCGCAGAGGCTCGCATTTGAGTGTATTTAAAAAGATTGAATTTATTTTATTTCACGAACCCTCGCGCCGGGAAAGTGAAGCGAATAATTACATTGGAAAATATGTTCGTTGAAAAAACTTGTCCAACCGCTTTTATCGAAAAAAAAAACCATGGAGGCAGAGTTTACAAATCTCACTTGACCGACATAAGCCCCCGAAAAAGCCCCGAACCGTTGGCGATGACAGTTCATTTATCATCTTCAATATGCAAAAGGGCGACGCGGTTGAAATGCGATGGTCCTGGATAGTTGGCACATGCTCGACGACCACGGCGACTACATATAAGGATACAGGCTTCTGCACAGATGCCTTCAGTTGCCAGGTCCGGCACAGATTCAATTTGTTGCTAAGTGAATGAACGGACGCGGCGTGCCGGTAGGAGGGAGGCATGCCGACGGCAACGCTTAATCCGTGCCCATCACTGTACGAATCTCGCGAATCTCCTTTCGAAATTCGCCCCGCCGTAGGCTTTTTTGTTCTTTTGTAAACCGTTTTGCTCATAAAACCCGCTCCAAACTCGCCAACTAATGAGTTATCTTGTGAGTTCTGGAAGCTTCCGACGCCATCCCCGGGAGGACGCACGTTAGAAGAAAGTGAAGGAAGTGTGGTCTCTGAGAACTCTCGTTCGCTTTTGGATTTTAAGATGGATGATAGGCCACTCGGGCCGCCACAGTGGGCTTCGGGTTGTCGTCGAATGGATGAGCTTCACCAGTGACTTGACACATTTGCAGTACAATGCCATCTAACAAAAAAAAAAAAAACAACAACAAAATAGAAACGTGGACTGGAAGAGGCAAAAACATACTGGGGGTAGTATAATTAAAGACATGTGAAACGTATCGCGTGATCTGGTCCGGGAAGTGGCCAAGGTACACCCGCGGTCGCCTGATCCCGTGGAGTGGACGATCAGCAAAAGCTCGATGATGATGAAGCCGATGATGCCGCTGTAATCTGTTTTTCAGGTTGCCCTTAATCTTAAGCCTCCAGGCGAACTTTTTTTTCCCGCGGATTAAATAACCAACGTCTTTGGTGGGTAAAACGAGTAGTTCAGGTTTGTGATTTGTGTCTTCAACTTACGGGTGGATTATAAAAATAATTACCCTTATCACGGTGGCAAGTAATTCGATAAATTATCAGCCAGTTTTTTCAACACTTTCAAGTACCCCCCTCACCGTCAAAATCAAACTCCAAAAACTTGCCATAAAAGATATTCGAAAATAAAATTGAATCAAATAGTCCCATCCAGCCTGTGCAGCCGCTCATGGGAAACCCCATCGGTTTTGGTCGTTCGTTTGCATCGGAAATTAATTGAAAATCTACGTTTCCCTTATCAGCCTATTTGTGGCCGATAAGCTGATAAGCGATAACGCTGATGGTGGGCGATGATGATCGGCATGATCGGCTCAACGGAATTAACCTTTTGCCTCGCCGATCTAATCTTTATGACGGAACCATCTCGGTATGCCATTAAAAGTAGTATCTACCGAATGGGAAGGGATCAATCAATCACAGCAGGCATTGGTCGTAAAATGGAGAAATGTAATGTCACTCACCTAAGCGGAACGGATTGGAGTTTTGCACACATACCAGTACACTGATTCGTGCGATTCGAGAATCCACAAAGCCCAGTATTGGAAAGTTTTTGATAGCGGGCAATTGACAATTTCTTTTTTACCAATGGAATTTGAACAGTCCACTCTATTCTAGACGTTTCGTTCGATGAAGGTTCATCATAATAGTGGGAGTAAAGTAAAAGTAAAGTCGTTTCGATCGTTGTTTGAAACATGGTATTTGCTAGCAAAACGGTTCCATCGATTCTATTATATTGGTTTTCTAATGATCTTCTGAGTTCTAATTGAAATAATTAATTTAAAATTGTTTGAATATATTTAACACAAAATTGTATCGTACAAATCCCATTAGATACAATCGTAGGAAATTTTGTTTTAATTCGTACAACCGCATTGACCTGTTTCCTCTCCATACACATCATATTTAGTTAGGCGAATGGCGAATCGTATTCTCCCAACACCCGAATCCGATAACATTATTACGGGTTTAAAAGAAAGTAAGAAGTAGATCTCATGGACAGGACCTTCTATGGTTTATTTAATCCAAGCTAGGACCTCAAATTTACCTTTAGAACCCTTCATCTATTTGAACCAGATGAATGTTGCAAAAAGGATAAGATATAGATTGTATTTTAAAGATTTTTGAGATCTTTTATTAAATTAATTTAGTTGTTGTATTGTGAAACAGGAACAGCTTTTAACAGCTTAGTTTGATATTTAACTTCACCAAATTTTAGGTTGTTTTTATAAAGTTGTTAGACCTTATGTACTTTACATTCATAGCAATCATGACATTTTTTTAACAAGAAGTTGAAGAAGACTACTGTACCTCTCTTGTGGTGAAGTTTCGATTTCAGAAAGTAACAAAAAGCATTGAAAACCGACGGAACACGCCAGGAGGTAGCGTTCCGGGGTTGATGCACGGGGTCGGGAGGCTGCGGCGAGCCCGTGATCGTTAAGACCCTAGCAACAGTGCGCACACGATTGGCATCGCGGAATCATTCCCCCCTCCTCTTCCCACCCACCTGGAGCAACCCACTGCCTTTCGCAACCGTCATTCCAGGCAGGCGATCGGGCGACTCTCTGCTGTGTGTCACATACAGGTTTTCATCCGATATCTGTCATGTACTATTAATTTCATGGCTCGTATGCGTGTGTGTGTGTGTGTGTGTATGCGCGTTAGGCTTCACGATCGACCGCGAAAACCGCGTCCGAGCTTCAACAGGCAACGGAGAAGAAGTAGAAGAAGAAGGGGGAAGCACGCGAGATTTAAACGATCGCGGAGCAGCACTTCCGCCGCCCGCGAGTGGCTACCGGTTGGCCTCCCCCCTCGTTGGAACGAAGATCGCTCGCTGTAGACACGGTGGAGCCACTCGTAGGGTGGTGGTTTTATCTCTCTCTCCTTTTCGTCTCTTTTACCCTGCCACCCCCCACCTCTTTTCCTTCGCGCGAGATTCGCTCTGACGCAACCGTCCGGCGAACGAGGCGAAAAAGGTTGGCCCGACGCGGACCGGATCGACGCCAGCAACCTCTTCACCATGCACCAGGCAGCATCGCGCAGCTAATGAAGATCGCGTCCCTAGATCGCGGATCTTGACAGGGTGAAGTTCATTTTCCCTTTAATGCCACTGGGCGCGCGCGTTATAGCTGTCGTGATTTGATGTCATTCGGAATTGGCAACCGTTCGTCCCGGCCGTCCGACGTGGATCCCGACGTACTTATATCCCGGGCCCCGGGTGGCAAGCCGGCACGGAACCTTTACCAACCACGCTGACGTCAATGGCCGCACCAGCGACGACTTTTCTATGGCATTTTCTTGATAATTTATTATTCACGAACCGCCATTAACCGCCGGCGGCCAATTATGAGTGCCGGCCGGGATCGGTTGCGTCCCATGGGCTGGCATGGCCGTTCTCCGAGGAGTGTCCCCTAGCTACCGCGTGTGGTCTCTGTGTGGGATTGGAAGTGCACGATTGCAATTGCGATGGAAATGGAGGAACCCATCGAACGGCGTTTATTTCCCTAGCCTTATCGGGGTTTAACCGGGTTACGATCGAAAATTTCCCATCGTGAGCAACATTTTCGGACAAGACCGATTCTCCGTCCCACGGGAAGGGAGCTCACCGCAATAATGCCTTCAGGTCTCGATCCGGGGCAGGTCGACGTGCGCCAGTACACGTACACTTCTGCGCTATATAGTGCAGTACCTCCTTCACGTACGCGACTGCAACTGCTGCAACGAGACCAGTTTGCTTCCGCAGCCTGCCACAGCATCCCGCTGCCCCCTTTCCACACACACACACACACACACATGCGCGACCTACCATAGGGGGCAGATATCAAGGTCAAAGTAACTATAAAAATGACATATTACACTCAGCTGTTCGTCATGTGCTTGTCAAGCGGGTCGCCGCGGCTCTGTATGCCGGCGCGTTTGGCAATGTGCCCTGTGGGATGCCACTACAACTGCGGCAAGATGCATCCGTCTCAATCGAAACGGTTTCGGCCAATGTACACGTCAAGATGTCAATCAGAATTAGCGTCCACTGGCACATTACCGGGACCGTTGGATCGGCGATATCAGTGAACGGACTTGGCAGCACGTGTTCTCCCTGTCTATTGACCTCTGAGACTTAAAAATGACGTCAAATGGTATTCTTAGTTATATCATACTTATAGGAGTTCCTACGTTCGGTTGTGATGCCGATGAGCAGATCTTCAACCCAACGTCTGAGTTTCTAGATTCTACCAAACCTAGCCAGCTCGGGCATTTCCGTACTTCCCAGATAAAGCTAGAGCTCGCCTCGGTTCCAAGGTGATCGTTATCGCACGCACATTTAGCCTCGTCCTGCAGAACTCGCCCCAAATGAAGGTGTAAAAGAAGAAGGTTGCGGGAAAAGAAGTTTATTGATCTCCGCAGAGCCCAGGTCGACTGTTCGTGGCCGGCGCGAAACCAGTTCAATGATAAATGGGCTGGAATTTCCGTTTCACCTTCCGCTACCTTTGCTACGGACCTTTGTAGATGAACCGAAGTTGGAGATGATAATGATTTCGGAACGTTTTGGGAGACGGAAACACCGGGCGATGAGTCATATGTAGTGGGCTCCATCTCTCTTTTTCTCCTAATTTTGGCATCGTTTCTTTTGGAGCCTTCGCCATGGGCAGTGAAAGTGGTCCACGTGGCGCACGGTTTTGGGTCTGTGGAAGCACCGCAACCGGCAGTGAAGGGATTTTTTTTTTTTTTGTAAGAAATATTTTCATCTTTATTAAATCATTTTTATTTAGCCTAAATGGGCGAATTTGTATGTCAAAAAACACAAAGATTCAGTAAAAAATCAATTTTGGAAGAAGACTAGACGAAAAAGAAAAACGATCGCAATGATTAGTTATGGCGATCGTTCACTTTCGCATGCAAATCAAGTCGTGCCAATATGGTGTCTCAATTTGAACTACTGCCCGAGAAAAGCCGCCAAAGGACCGGGGCTCGATTGACTCGCGTCAAGCCGTTGATTGATAGCTAATGGTGCGGCATCACTCTAGATCGAATTCCGAAGGGACGTCGTTCTACTACTGTGAGCCCATTCTACCCGACCGTTGTCACGTAGGCCATGTCAAAGGCCGTTGAAAACGAAAGGAGGCATTTCCATGGGCCGCGGCGAGAAAGAAGGGTAGGAGTACGTACACACGGGGGTCGGTGAAATTATCATGTCAACGGTCGACCACATATCCGCGCGATCCGTTGGAGCTGGGGAATCCCATGCCACCCGCTTCCTCCACCATTCGAGGGGGAATTCTAGTTTTGCCAGCTGGTGCCGGACAGCACTGGTTCCGAGAAGGCTAGTTAGTAGGCAGCACGGACCGGTTAGCCGGGGCGTAATTGGTCTATTAAGTACGGACACTTTTTTTTTTTAAATCTCGCGCAATGTCCACCCGGCGTTGCACCGTGTGACACCTTAACGACAGTCGTAATACCTTATGATGGCGTTTAATTTGATGAATCACTAGTGGCCTCCGGCGTTTGCAGTTTAATCATTGGAGTGGAGCCGATCAATGGGGCCGATCTGATCTGATGCCATACAGAGTGTGTTCTGTGAAATCAATCTCGTAGAACGGTGACTGGTCACCAGACTTGCACACGAGCCAGTTACTAACGTCAAACACTCTTACTCCCGCACGGAAAGATTGCGGACTTCCGATAAATGATTGTTGGACAATTATAGCCCTTTAAGGGGAAATTACTAAACAGCTAACCAATGTGGGTGTCGTTGATGTAGCCTCTCGAACAATTTAAACCACGTGTTGCAACACCCTACCCGCGTGGGAGAAAAAGCGCATAGTAATGTTACAGTACAAAGAGGCGGCCCTCTAACATCGGTAGCTTCTAGATGTGAAGAAATAAATGGTGACAGAGAGTATTTCGCATCAATCAAACGACAGGTTCGGGAAGCTGCTACAATGGTTCCCGTAAAACATTATCTCCAATGGCGTACTGATAACTCCCGCCCGGGAGCGTCCTTGTGGAACATATCTTATGATACGGAACTTTCAATGGAGCTGCGTATCAGAGAGTACTATAGGTAGAATTATGTGTACTGTGACGTTAGGTAAATGGTGTGTAATGACCCATTCACTTGCTCACCGTACACGCGCGATCACGATGTAAAACTAGCTGAACAAGCATTTTTGTTGCCTATGTTAGGGGGAAACTCCAAGGTAAACTATTTCCCCGGCCACAATTTTTCCACTTTGTTTTCTGATGCAATATGCTTCAACTTTTTCGTTCGTTGGGAAACCACACGTTCTTGATGGGAAGTTCAAACTGGGAACCAAGTTGGGTCTTATGAAAAATAATTTTAGAAATCTTGAATCACAATCCTGTCTACTTCGAGCAATAGAATCACGCCTATGACGATGTTTGAGCATAAGGTAAGAAACACATATTACCATCCATCCTCGATCGAGCCAAAGCGCCAATCCAAGTCACACAAAACACACCGGCCAGGCGATAAGAGACCCGTAACGATACGTAACGAAAAGTGTAACTACAAAGTTGAATGGTTGCCCGACCGACCGACCGTAACGGTCGTTGGTTGTTTTGCATTTCAAAGTTCAACATCATTTTGATAGAAAAGATGAAAAAAACGGCTGCTACCATCGACAACACTTAAGTTCGTAAATAGAACATAGAAGCCGCAGCAGCATCCCGCCGCTTTGGCTTTGCCCTCTCCCCGTTTCGGCGGGCCGGATTCGAATGAATGACCTGGCTGGAGCGGAAACCGTCTCGCTGATAACAGGACGGACGTGCCCGTGAAGAAACATCAGCAGGTTTACCGCCCCGCGATAAAGCCCTCCCCGACGCACGCGATGATCACGAGACGGAAAAATGGGCGTCGTAAGGAAAGATAATCGGAACTCACGTGAACCATCCATAACAACGTTTTTGTATTGACGTTACCGATCGGAGGAAGCGGCTACTACCTGGTAGTAGCGCCGGTTAGCTGAGTAGATCGAGCGACCACTGTACCCGGTACACACGGTTTTGGTGAACTGAACACTGCGCGGTCCGTTTTTATATAGGCAACACCTATCCAGTGGCAGGACGATAAAGCCCGCCGTAAATGGTTCATGCCGGTAATTCACACTGAGCACCGGCTATGCTATGTACTTAATGCGGAAATCTCTTCTCACTGCAGCATATTTGCAGCTTCGGTCAACATGTCTTAAGTCGTCTGCCATGTGTGGTAAACACTTTTGCCTGCTGTGAAGCACTGGTGGATTACCAACCGTCCACATTCGAGCTACGACTGATAACATTGCTCTTCAACTTGTAAGCCCGACAATCATAACATGTTGCATTGTGCTTCGCATGTACCACTTTGTGCAACCTGTTGCTAATGAATTATCCTTTCCCATAAATCGTACCCGTTAATCCTGTTCGTAAGCCACACTCGCCAGCAAAAACATTTTTAATTGAAAGCCTCATGCAGATAGTTTGTACTATCAACACTAAAGAAGAAGGAAAAATCTATCAACCTTTATAGTTAAGAGCAAACAGACAAAGGTAAAATCTATATTAAGTTATTGGCTACTGGTAACTCTTAAGAATTTAAGAACGATACACATATGTTTGTGCCTCATATTTAGCGAAATAAGGTTTAACAAACTGACATCACTCATGCGCGAAATGGCTACCGAAAATCACTGCCCTTGTTTATTTTTCTTTCCACTCTTAGCCCTCGATCAATCAAATCAAAACACACAACGTCCATAGCATCCTTACCTGTTGAACAGTTGATATTGTTTATCCCAAAGTAGCTTAACACTCGAGTAATCAATCAAAAACACGTGTTCGTGGCAACCGCGCACTACACTACGACGATTCGCTTCCGATTCGAACAAGTGTCTGTATCCAACCGCCTTTACCGAACGTTTCCTAGAACACTCCGAAGGACACCAATCGAATCACAAGTGTCCTGCCTGGCAATTACGACCAACGAACAGTTCGTTGCAATACAGTTGTTCCGTCCCGGTACGGTTTCCTTCTCAAACTGACACCCAAACTCTCCAGCTTCACCGGAATTATAAGACGATCAGATCGTTGCGGCTATCAACACACGATTAAATATCTGCCTCCAGCGTTAGTGCCTTTTATAATCCTTGATGAAAATGTATACAGTATCCAAACGGTTGGGGCCCGGTTTGGGGAAAACGGGAGAGAGAGCGAGAGAGAAAGAGAGCGCATGTTACTTGCGATTGGTCATTTAATTTCATGGAGAATAACTAAGATGCTGAACGCGCAGGAAAGTACACGGGATGGAATAAAACTAGGGCTACCTTTTTTTCATTGCTCTCGCTGCTCAGTTTTGTGTATTTTTTTTTATCTAATGCAGTAGCGCGGACTGAGCGGCCGCGGGGAGCCCCGAGCTCGGCAAGGGCCCCGATCCCCTAAAGTTCAAGGTCAATTTATACTTAAAAAATATTCTGTAGAATTCATCAACTTCGGGGGTCCGCGACAGCCGAGCGGTAGTGCCGGTTAGAAAATCGGTCCATGAGCGCCGGGGCTCACCACCTCGACGGCGTGTGTTCGAATCCCAACTGAGACCGGACCCCCTCCCCTGTACGAGAGGACTGACGATCCACGTACAAAAGGGAAACAAGTCTCGTAAGCCCTTAACGGGCAGGCATGACCACCAAGGTCGTTACGCCAAGAAGAAGAAGAAGAAGAAGAACTCATCAACCTTTGCAATGCTAATAAATTGGAACGTGATCAGTCTTACAATAATGGGTAATTTTACTGTTACTGATAATGCTAAGACTGATAATGACTTGTAAGAATGACCATGACCAACGTCACTTGTCAGGTGAAGGTGGATTGAAAACTCTCAAGTTCCTTTGCTACCACCAAGGGACTGCGCCAAGGGGATGGGCTTGCCTGCATACTCTTCAACCTAGCGCTAGAGAGGGCCATCCGAGACTCGGAGGTGGAAACTTCGGGGACCATCTTCTATAAGTCAATCCAGATCCTGGCATACGCTGATGATATTGATATTATTGGTAGAAGACTCTCCTACGTAGCAGAAGCATACCAATGGATCGAGCAATCGGCGAATAACCTCGGACTGCAGATAAACGAGGGAAAAACGAAGATGGTGGTGGCACCATCAGCGGCCCTGCCAACAATTGCCGAAAGCCTACGCGGGGGTGACGTACAAGTAGGTGAACGCACTTTTGAAGTCGTCCAAAATTTCACCTATCTTGGGTTAAAGGTCAGCACCGACTTCAACATTGAGGATGAAATTCGCGCTAGGGTGCTGGCAGCCAACCGGCCATATTACAGTCTGAGAAATCTCTTCTACTCACGATACCTGTCAAGACAGTCGAAACTAGGACTATACCGAACATACATAGTACCAGTGCTCACATACGCCTCCGAGACATGGACTCTGTCCAAATCTGACGAAACCCTCTTAGCCGTGTTCGAGAGGAAGATGCTCAGGAGGATTTTTGGCCCCGTATGTGAGGAGGGACAATGGAGGATCCATTATAACGACGAGCTCTACGAGCTGTACTGACCTTACTGTCGTACAGCGAATTAAACTCGCCAAGCTCCGGTGGGCTGGCCATGTCATTAGAATGGCACCGGACGACCCAGCCCGTAAAGTCCTTTTAGGCTGTCCCCAAGGACAGAGGAGGCGTGGTAGGCCTAAATTGAGGTGGAAGGATGGCGTAGACGAAGCCGTCAATAAAGCCGGGATACGGAATTGAACCAACGTGGCGAGCGACCGTGAGCGGTTTCGGATGGAGCTTCGTCAGGCCAAGACCGCTCAGCGGTTGTAGCGCCACATAAGTAAGTAAGTAAGTAAGTAAGATAATGCTAAGATCCATAACGAAATATGGATCGGAGGCGTATGTGAGCACTGGTACTATGTATGTTCGGTATAGTCCCAGCTTCGACTGTCTTGACAGGTATCGTGAAAATTATTAAATGTACATAGAAAATGCAAAAATATTTATAATGAAATATATTTTTATACTATCTGCAAATAGGCAAAGCAATTTCTAGATTTCGCCAAACCATCATGTACTTAAAAGCAAAAATGAGAGCCGTGTGTGGTACACTCTAAGCACAATAGAGGTGAAAGAAGCCACCCGGCTCAAAACCTCTATAAACCATACATACTACTACTACTCTAAGCACAAAATGTGTCTGTCCAAGTCCAAGTTAACATACAAATTCTTATCGAATGAAACATGCTACGATAATTAGTGCTTGCCTGAGAGTCAGTAGGCGTTTGAACTCGGGTTTAAGGAACAGAACACAGAAAGTGCAAATAAAAAACCGCGGTAGTACTACTTTTATTCAGCCTCCTGTAGGCAAAACGGACTAAAGATCTAAGAGAGCAGTTAGACAAGGACCGACATCTAAGGAAGCCAGCGTGAGTTGGATACGGGCGGAGAAGACAGAGAAGACAGCAAGAAACAATATGAAAAAAGGTAAATTGGTACAGTGAGCGAAAGGGGGTTGTAACCGAGAAGTAAAAAGAGAGCGAGAATCCATACCAAACCGTGAAACGGATGGGGAAGGAGGAGGATGAATAGAAAGGAGGCTGGGGAAAACTCTTCTGTTCAATTCGCGGAAACCCTTGGGGCCATAGATATCCTTGCCTTTGCACGAAAGTCAAAGTACAGTTCCATTTTGGAAGCAGTTTTTGTTCGATGATTTCCTAGCTTATACAAAGTGAATATGTTTCACAGTAAATGGTAGGTTACTTGCCACGTAAAATATTATTTTGTCGTATTCTATCGTAAATTAGTTTGCTTAGTTTTTAAAGGATAATAGAAGTTTGTTTCTTATCAAGTTTATATGCCTCCCTTCTCAAACTGAATATTTTTATTAATAAACTTTTATGTAGTTATTGGATGTCGGGTGATTTCCTTCTATTTTTAATTGACATTTTTTGTTTTTGGAAGCCGTAAAAATTTAATACTATTTTGAATTTCAGCAATTAAAGCTCTTTGAAATGAGTCAAAAGCTTTTCTTCTAGATGAACTGAAACGTTGGAACCAATTGCTACCGTTCGATGACGCATCACTAACTACCCCCCGAGCCGTTTTTATGTGCGTGTGTGTGTTCCGATCGACAAATCAGGCGTATCCTTTTGACGTGCCAAGACGAAAAAAAAGAACATATATTTATATTCCCTCAATTGGCTTACATCGTAATGCAACGCACACGGACAGCCACTGGTTCGTGCTGGTGGTGAAGCCCACCCGAGGCGCAGGATGGTCACTTTCGTAGTAGATGCACTCTCCTATAGCAGCAAATCGTTTCCTGTGGCATCGGGCTGGAATTCGATTGCTTGGCGTTTCGTCTCTTCTTGTGGGCCGGTTCAATTGATGACTTAATTCATGACAGCCACATCATATCGATCATTTCAATTGGTGATGATTTCTTACCCACCACCTAGTTATTTAATTTAATTCTGAACCATACCGATCGCGATGCTCGGCCAATGGACGTACCGAGGAGGGGGCGGGATTAGACGGGATGGTAACGTGCGTAACGTGCGCGTCATCGGCGAGTAATGACATTCCTTCAAGGTGTTTGCTATTAGCATAAGTCCGAGGCAGTGTGGCGACGTTCTGTTTGTGTCGCTCTGGGACAAAAAAATCTAACGATTAAATAATGTTCATTACTTAAAAAAACACTTGTAATGAGTGCGGTAAACCAAACACCCACAACCATGGGAGGCCGCCATTAGGGCTAATCGAGTCCATCGAAACTGGCACCCTAGAAAATTCGTTATTAATCCCCCTTCAATTCGGTTAATAGATTTCGATGGCAGTGCTCATCTGGATTCCCGCTGATTTTCAATTGCCCTGAATCGAAGCAAATTTAATCGGACTCGGAGAATTCGACGCCCTGCAGCAATCGCCCCCCAGCAGCGATCTCGATACACTACGAGACGCCGAGTTTCGAACCGCCTGGAAATCGAAGCGCGGACTGCTTGTAGAATTTGGCATTTAAATGGGGGCCACTGCTGTCCTCTGCTGCCGGTCGAAATCATGAATCGCAAATTGCATTAGAGCGGAGAGCGTTCAGGTGTGTGTAACCTGTGGCGGGATAGCAGTATCCCCGGGTACGGACGTTATACTATGCGCAGCTTCATTTGGCAGGCGGCGACATATGTCGACGAGGCTCATCTACGAATTAGAATATCGGAAAGACAAGTGAGGTTACGAGCCGTATGATAATAAAGAACGGCTCCACCCGGTGGATCCAAATGACATGCGTACGGCATGGGGAGGGGGTTGAATGGGAGGATGTGGGTAAAAAAGGTTCGATACGTTACCCTCGTCTGGCATTGAGCAGCTCCAACAGAAAATCCTTTGACTACGCCTCATCCTCAGCATCCTAACGCGCAGCGACGATGCATGTAACGAATTAAAAGAATCCATACAAACTTTAATAGTAATTAACTGAAGATAGATAAATAAATCGTCGGGTCAACACGACTGGCCGCTGAAGAGGGCGATCCGACAGGACTGAAACTGTTGGGTTCAACAAATATTGTTTTCTGGTAGTTTCTGGATATGCGGAAGTTCGAATTAATTCTGTATATTCTTTCAAAGAGACAACTGATAAACAACTCGGAAACACTATCGATTCGTTACTAAAATCGCTCAAACACTTGCTTGGTCGTGCAATTGATCGGTTTGACTATACAAAATGTCACACATTGCATTTTCTTACATTTTATAACGCTTTTGGTTAGTAGCTACTAAGATGTCAAAGCCTTTTCAGCCTGTAATTGCTCGAGTTTGCTAACAATGCGTGTTTGCATAGTTTATTGCCTCAATATCGCTTTTCAACTTTTCTAAATACTGTTCAAACTATTTGTTTTAAAATCCTTCCAATTTTTAACCAATTTTTATGTTCAAACCTACGGTAGCATTTTTCTGCTGTCTGTCATGTTTTAATGACCATATTGTCATATTACCTGATACAGTAGCAAGTTTGTATAGTTTTATGTTTTTGGGTGTAAAACACTTTATTCCTAATTGGACGTTTAGACAATTAACATATTAAAATTATTGAACCCGTTACGCTACACACGTCCGAACGCACCGGAGGTCAGGTAGCCAGAGAGCGAGGCCAACGCTTCGGCCCCGTCAGATACGGCGATCCCTTTTGTGATCCCGATCGTGGCATCACCCGAAGATGGAACTCATCTACGGAGAGCCCGGGTTCACGCTGCATCTTACTGGCGTATAACATATAGTTTAGCTGAGATTATTCAACAATGATCTAGTACAACATTTTGTTAAGGCTACATTCCTTAGGATTCATGTAGATGGCATTGAATATGATAAAAAAAACTCAGACAAAAGCAAAACGTAGGCACTGTATAATAAACGCATGCGACATCTTCAAGGCATAACGAATTGAATTTAACGATGTAAGAGATAAGCTATTTTTTTTTACTATGAACGGACAGGCCAGGTGAAAGAACCGATCTAGGAAAATAAATATTCAGCTCAACCTAAATAATTAGCGCATCAAGCCTTCGGAGTATTAACGCGCTAAAGTAGTAGCTAAAATACTTACTAGAAGCACTGGAATTAAGACACCGTTTTGTAGATTGAAAATAGATTTGTTTACTTCGTCACACACGTTAAAATAAGGAATTGGAAGAAGGTTAAAGTTTTAAGAGCCAAAACAATTTCCGTTCAATTTTTAAATCATAACCGCTGCTGGCCACGTGTTCGACGCGGGAGTATTTTCTAAATTTTTAAACATTTTGGTCGACATAAAGCTTAACGAAAGCGTCAAAAGTTTGTCGACTATTTCGAAACTCCGTTGCCATCTCTTGACTAGAGTTGTGTAAATCTGATTCAGAATCATGAATCTGAATGAATCTCTGCCTTATAAATGATTCATGAATCTTTCGTCGAGAGACTCATGAATCCTGAAAACACACCCACTGAGGAAAAGACACCAGCCAAAAATGGGTTGAGGGAACCCTTTTTTTGTCGCATTGTCGACGTCTATGAAAGAATCGGGGAGATTCATGAGAGGTCCATTAAAGATTCATGAAGATTCATTCAGGTGTCTAAAGATTCGTTAAGCTTTGAAGATTCGAATCCGCAAAGATTCATGAATCCATCGGAATGAATCTTAGGTGAAAGATTTATATGAACGAATCTCGCCAAAAGATTCATTAAGCACAACACTACTCTTGACATTTGTTTGTTTATTTTTTTATCGCGTTATGTTTGCATCAGAAAATCCGCTATCAAATTCATCAAAATAAAAAAAATACCCGACCGTCGTCAGTCGTTGAGCATCCCGCGGTCATTAGTAATGCGGAGCTATCTGCTCCCGGTGCATTTTGATAAGCAACCTGTTCGCAACATTCATTAATCCCGGAATTCGTGTCGGTAGTGTGGTACGATGATGTATACCGTGAACAAAATGTTGCTCAGTTCGTGCAGAGTTCAATCTTCACAGATTGCATTTCTCGCACGAAACCTATCAACAAGTGGCATTCTGCAGGAGCATCATAAGTGAGGGTTGCCAATGAAATATCGATTGTAAAATATTGTGTAGTTTAAAGCGGAATATTGTCTTTTTGTCTGGCACAGATGCAAACTGTTGGTGGTCGGCGGTGGAGCCGGCGGATGTTCCGTGGCGGCGAAAGCATCCAACAAATTGGGAGCCGGAAAAGTGATCGTACTGGAACCGGCCGATGTAAGTTGCACCAAGGGGATGCACGAACCCAAGGGGAGAGGGCTAGAAGGCTCTTTTTTGTCATCATCTACGTGGAAGTCATCCCAGTCTGGTAACAGTTGACCGGGGCGTTTCTTTCACTTTGCCAGCTGTTGTTATCAAATGCAATTTAATTGATTATAAGCGCATGAGCGACCGAGCTTATCGACATCCTGTTGGAGACTTACCCTTGAGTGGTCTTTTTAGTCATATGGCTATTAAAATAGAATACACTACCTTGTTAAAAATATGCGGAAGAATCAAACATCCGAGAGTCAGCTGTGGTTAATTCAATGGATTTGGAAGAATATTCCTTCACAGGCACGGATGTGTGCGGATTCCTGAGCTAAATCATATTACAGTGTGTCTGATCTGCTCATGGTAACCCAAGCTAAATTTTTTGAAAGTCATCATGCCACATACACTCTGTTAATGAAATGGGTAAACCAAATTAAACTCCATGCACGATTCGTTAGAGTGTGGCGAAACCGGTTTCGGGAGTTTTATTGCTACCCTTCTTTTTATTGGTATCACGAGAGATGTCGTCTAGACTTTTGTTTCTAATTATGAAGTCGTGATTTTTACAAAACCTAGGACAGACGCATAGAAATTACCAAAATAAATTTTGATTAAATAAATCATCAACTTTTATCTACTTCTACAGAAACACTACTACCAGCCCATGTTCACACTGATCGGCGGTGGCATTAAGAAGCTCGAGGACAGTTTCCGGCCGATGAAAGAGGTCCTGCCAGCGCTAGCGACCTGGTTGCAGGATTCGGCAGCAAAATTCGACCCCGAAACGAATACCGTCCTCACGAAGGGTGGCAATAAGATCGAGTACGAGTATCTGCTGGTCGCTGTCGGTTTGCAGCTGAACTACGACCAAATCCCCGGCCTGGTTGAGGCGCTTTCGATTCCAAACGGAAAGGTGTGCTCGAACTATTCGCCGAAATACGTGGACCGCACTTTTGTAGCACTGAAAAACTTCCGCTCCGGCAATGCCCTGTTTACATTCCCCAACAGCCCAGTGAAGTGTCCCGGTGCGCCCCAGAAGGTGCTGTACATTGCGGAGCACTATTTGCGGAAGGTAAGGTTTTTACATCCGGTCGAGCGAAAAAGATGGACTAACGGTATATAAATTCGTTATTTTAGTCCAAGAAGCGTAAAAATGCGAACTTGTTCTACAACACCTCGCTCCCGGTTCTGTTTGGCGTGAAACATTATGCCGATGCGCTCTGGAAAATAGTGAAGAAGCGGAATATCAACGTGAACCTTCGGACGAACCTGGTGGAAGTGAAACCGTCAACCGACGAAGCGGTGTTCGAAAACTTGGACAATCCGACCGAAAGATTCACCGTCAATGTAAGTAGGTCATAGGCATGTGTGGTGGCGAGGGTGGGTAAATGTACAGAAGAAAAACCAACATCCCCCTTGGTTATTGGCCTATTGCAGTACGAGTTTCTGCACGTCACACCACCGATGGGTGCCCCCGACGTGTTGAAGGCTTGCAAAAGCCTGGTTAATGAAGTTGGCTTCGTAGACGTGAACAAGGATACACTGCAGCACCAGAGATATGGCAACGTGTTTGCCATCGGTGACTGTTCGTCCTCTCCGAATTCTAAAACGGCCGCCTCGGTCGGTAAGAAACTGCGCTGGAATTGTCAATCGGAATCCATAAACATTTAAATTAACATGCAATCAATTGTCTTCTCTCCGTTCACCTCTACCTTCGCCTAGCGGCCCAATCGCAAGTGGTGTACAAAAACTTAATGGCTGTGATGGATGGCAAATCACCGAACCGGGTATTCGATGGATATGCGTCCTGTCCCCTGGTCACGGGATACAACACGTGCGTGCTGGCAGAGTTTGACTACTCGCTGACACCCTTGGAGACGTTCCCGGTCGATCAAAGTAAGGAACGATTCTCGATGTACTTGATGAAGAAGGACTTTATGCCGGCACTCTATTGGCACCTGCTGCTGAACGGCCTATGGAATGGCCCTGGCCTTATGAGGAAGCTGATGCATATGCGTTTGTAGGGAATTTAGGACCTGCTTTCTTCCCGGATTCGAACTGTGGTGGTAATGTATACCGATTGTTATGTTTTATCGTATAAAGTCCATTTATTTTTCGCTGGAGTAATAATATTAAAATAAATTCTCTAAGCCTTAAAACAAATGAGCTTCAATGCAGCAATGTTTTCAAAATCAATAAAAATATATTTTCTCAATTCAAACTGTTTTCGTTAAATTACTATATTTATTCTACATTGACAAGAACCATTGGGCACGCAGCAAAATCAAAACAAACCAACAACTGACCAAGGCTTCTACATGTAAAGCAGGTACGTTTATAGCATTTTGACATGTACGCAATAGAACTTCGAAAACAAATCTCAGCCTAATTTAAAATAGAAAACAAAAGGTTTTGGCCCTCATAATTGGTTGCAAAACAATATTTTTTGTTACAATTTCTAAAATTTTGTTGTAGACAGATTTTTTAAGCAATTCTTGTCAGAAAGGTGCATACATTTAACCTAACCTCTAACATGTACTTACTTTGAGTCGTATGATGCAAAAGCGTTATTCGTAAGGAAACGTGCAAAACAACAAGAACAGTGCAGCGAGTTGTATTATGAGTTAGCATGTAGATTTATCAGCCCAGTGCACTTTTCTCAGTTTAACACTCCGACTCGTCTGTTCGCACGGTGCTTTGTTTCTTCGCTTCCATTCCTTAAAAAAAAAACTCGAAAGTACAACATCAACGTTTCCGTTATCACCTACGCAAGTGATTGCTTATCTACCTCGGTTCGGAATTAGTCGGAAACCTAATCCACGTACCATGGGCCTCGTCGGACTGCTGCTGATGGTTTTAGATCCCTTCAGAATAATACGTAACTATGTGTTCAAACCGATCGCCACCCTGGGCCTGGCGGCGGCCGAAGAATACCAGGCGCGCAAAGCAAAGAGCGTCAAGACGACGAAAAATGTGTTTCTCAAGCTGATCATCGTAGTTTTGGTCGGGTTTTCCGTCGTGTGGGCTTCGATCTTTCTGTACCTGTACTTCTACTACTCGTACATGCCGTCCGTGCTGCACATGAAGGATGTCCACCTGAACATCCGGTACGTATATCCGTTGGATTGCTTGGATCGACATTTCCAAAACTAACGTTTGCATCGTTTGATCTTTTCATAGCGAGTGCAAGGATTCGGCTGTGGACTGCAAACCGTATCCCACGGCCAATGTGGCCCTCACAAACCATCAAAGATTCCTCATGGTTGGCCAACCGTATAAGATTATTTTGAACCTCGAAATGCCCGAATCAGAACAAAATGGTAAAATAGGTAATCGGTTAGAGTTAGTGTTTGTCTGCTTAGTTAGAGCCTTGTCCCGGGTTGGCCCTTGCTGGAGCCACGCTGGATCGTTTTGTGTTACTTCATATGTTTTGATTATTTTCACTAAGAAATAAAATGTCTCTTTTGATCTTCCCCCGTAGGCATGTTCACCGTTTGTGGCACCCTAAAGGATTACCAGCAAGAGGAAATTACCAGCTCTTGCCGGATGTCAATGCTCCACTACAAGTCCGACCTCTTGAAGACAATTCTCACCGTCGTCTTTGCGCCGCTGCTCGTGTTTGGGTACCGCGAGGAGAAACAGATGGTCACGGTGGAGCTGTTTTCACAGTTTCTGGACGATTCCAGTCAACCGGCGACCAACATCGACATCACCATCCAGTGCCGGGACATTCAGCTCTACTCGGCCGAGCTGCACGTGATCGCCAACTTTACAGGGCTTCGCTATCTAATGTTCAACTGGCCAGTCCTGTCGGCCATAATCGGTAGGGGTTATTGCTGCTGCTGCTTGTGGCTTTCTTGTCGACTCCTTTTCTGACCACCAATGTCCTTTCATTTCTATATTACTTGTGCAGGTATCACCACCAATCTGTTTTTCATTCTAATCGTGTGCTTGCTGAGCTGGTACCACTGGGACGACACGGAATGGATAACGGATATAAGGGATCGCTATCAGCAGATTGTGCAGGGCGTATCGAAAGTGGGCGCAATCGAGCAACCACTGGAGCAGTACAAAACGGACAAAAAGACTGATGCAATATCCAAAGATTGGATAGTGGATGAAGAATGAATGGGAATAGATTTAACATTGTTATTATTGTTAACGGTTTCCTTTTTGTAATAAAACACCATATTGTAAATAAAATTTAGCAGGCGGAAAAAAGTTTTTTTGCTGTTGACCGGGAATTGTGCAATTAGTTTACTATCAAGTTATGAACGCGTGATTTATTATCCACAAATCAAAACTAAAACTCCCACTAGGTTTGCGTAACAACTCGTCCATTTGTCTTCCGTTTAGCGTTTTACTCACTAACAACAAATCCAACAGCTTACTTGGATCGTCAAACGATGCAAGCCTAATGTAAAGCACTTTATTGGGAAACCTATCAACAATCATCTATGCCTACCATTGCGGTAGATCCTAGAGAGCTTCGAATTGTGCACTTAACCTGTTCGATACTCCAAGGTATACGTTTGGCGGTGCACAATGAAGTGCTTTACAGTAGGCAAGTACGACGTTTGACGATCTAAGTACCCTGCTGGATTTGGTTAATTTTTTTTTTTAAAATTATTAACTATTTTAAAAAATCGATTTGCTTTCGTTCTTTCATTGTTTCGAAAATAAACCACAAAATATCGATAGATGGTTTTGTTTAGCGTCTTTTTTTTATTATTTTTTCTGTTTTTTTTCTCCTCTGCTTCACTGAAGGTTTTCTGCTCTTTTTTTCTCTTTTCAAATAAAGAAAAAAAAGGTAAAACAATAACATGCACAAACACACCTAATCTATCCGGAGTGTCGGGGAAGGGGTCACCAAGGACTTTTTCATCCCCAGCACACTAATAATGGGTCTTTTTCATACGCCCCCCACACGGATGTCAGGCTGTTGTGCGGCGGTATTTGTTGGAGATGGAAACAAATAAAACAACAATAAAAGAAAGAAATTGCTTAACCGTGTTTTCAGTGCCTTCCTCCGCCGTGATCCTGCCACTATCTGTTTTTGTTTTATCTTTCGTCCTTTCCTATCTTCAGTGTCGCTGTGTTCTACTAGCTTTCGAGCAGCTCTCAATGCCACGGCCTACTCATCTACGGAATTCCCTTCACTCAGTTGAACTGTATAATTGTGTTTTCTCTTCTGGCTTTCCATATGATTCTTACGCGTCCACCAGCCATCGTCCATCCTCCCAGGATGGAAGAATTCTGTTCCCTGCCTCGTTATTGAGCCAATCTTCAATTGAACACATGCATTGTAAGACTTGTTCGGTAGGCGGTGAAAGCATCGTATCACCTTTCCAGCACAAAAAATGTGTTGGAAGCACAAAACAAAAAAAAAAAGGATTCGTAAATAAAAGCTTTGTGTTTGAGTTTGTTTAGTAAACACACACAATGTTCGCCCCCTACGCTTTTTTTGAGGTGTCCTTTTTGCCAAAAGATTATTCCTTCTTGCTTCTCTGTCCAGGCCAGTGCCATTTCCGGAGTTAATCTAATCCGTGAGCTGTTTGTTTCTTTCATTGGTGGGGAGCTTGTACCGACACGCATGGTCAGTCCCCGTCATTTGTCCACTTTAATTACATCTTCTACTTTGCGTTCTGTGGCTCGAGGGATTCGCTCAATGCGGATTGATTCCCATTCGATTTGTTTGCGCTATTCTTCTATTGTGTGTGTGTGTGTCTTTTGAGAGGAATAGTTATATCTCTGGACAAAATGATTCATCACTTATGCCATGTTTAACATGCATGTTGCTCATTGCTGCAAATTTTTGCTCAAGTCTCCCATTGCTCCATAGCAGTTCCAAGTTGTTCGTCCTATTGTTACACTCCATACGATATCCTTGGTTTCTTAGGACCTTTTCATTTGAAATTCTACTCCCACCTTTTTTAAACTGTAATTTTCTCCTACACACCTAGTGTTTTTTGCTTTATTTTTTTTTCTTCTCTTTCCTTCTCTTTCTCTTTCTCTTTCTTGTTTGTCGTGTTAATAGCACCACCCGGTCTCTCTTTGCTGCACGTTTGCGGACATATCACGCACACACGCACTTCTCGTCAACTGTTTGGATGTGTGTCTAATAAGGTCTATTTCTGCCCACCATTGCTTCGTTTCCACAAACACACTCACACGCATTTCAACGGGCATTCATCGTCCTTTCGTCCTTCGAGCTAGCTAATTTGCTAAGTGCTAAGAGTCACTGGAACTGGGCCCCCCTCCGGAATAACTGTCTCCGAGCGTCCGAGTGAGTCGTACGTTTGGGTTTATGTTGAAGGTTGTGTTCTTACTTGTTACTTCTTTAATGTACCTAGGTGTGTCCATTCGGGCCGATTTGCAATTGTGCTACCTTTTTCTTTGTCTCCGTACCGCACACGGCTGTTTTCGATTCAATAATTTATATTATTTATATTGGCTACCGAGTTCAATGCATTCCTTTCCCTATATCACCACATCCTCGAGCAAGACGATTCTCTGCTCTGCCATTTTCATTCCAGTTTGATTTTTTCTCCATTAGGAGTTCATCTTTTTCTTTTGCTCATCCGCTTTTCGTTCATGCTTATTTTACATCATCGTTTGTCCAACCATTATGCCAACTGTCTATACTTATTGCTCTCGCTTCGTTTTCGGTCCGTTCTGTTTACCATCCCCGTGGGTAACCTATTGGGTTTGCGCTTCTTTCTGTACATAACATCGCCCATGTCTCCACACGGCCAGCCTCTCAAATTTGGCTGTTTCTCTGACGTCTTTTACACTCATGTCTACTTCGATCTTTCATTTGCAGGCGATCACGGACAATTCGTTAGCCGTCGGCTCTACGGGCTTTCCTAAACTGACTGATGTTTATTGAAGCATGATCGCACTTTTCCCATCCCCTTCCGATCATCCCTACACCGACACCGCGCGTGTAGATTTAGTTTAATTTGATTTAGCTAAATACATAATACGTTACTACACCGCCATTCAGGCATTCCCCCAAACGTTTGCAGCTCACAGTTCATAAGTGAAGCAACCGTGAGCCGTACGGCGTCTCTCGCCATCGACAATCGACCCCAATCGATTGTTTTCACCCACCAAAACAGTACACAGAGACGCCTGTAGTTTGATTATGCGCGAAAAAGGAATACAGACAACGCTCCCCCTTTCTCTTTCCTAACGTGGCTAGGAAAGGAAGAAAAGAAGGGTCAACAGATAAAGTGTCCTTACCATTTTTTTTTCGGGCATCAGGGGGTGTCGATTTCATCTTCTACTTTCTTCGATTTTAATTCTATCGCGTTACATTTTTACAGTGTCGATGTACACGTACCCGGAACGAACGGTTGCCCGCGTGACATTACGAGGTGATTCCTCGGTTGGCGGCTTCGTGATGGAGTAAGCATTTTTCGTACCTTTGTCACTCCATCCACAAAAAGTTCAAACACACAAAGATATAAAACCAACGATGGGGAGGGGGATTATTAATAATTCCAGAGAAAATATCTCCCATCACCTCCCGATTTGGTCGCAATGAATTTCCCACGAACTCGGGTCCGTGGTGCGCCATGTGTTTTCACATAAAGGCTTACAGGTGTTTTGCAAATTAGGTTTGTTTGTGAAATATTTACATGTTTCACTTTTCAGTTGTTTCACCAAAGGATGGGTAGGGAATGTTTTTTGCACAAGGGTGTATCAGAAAACAAAACAAAAAACGGAAGAAAAAACCAATCAAACAAACTGTACATAGTGTAACGGAGAAACGAATTAAAAAGCCAATGTGGCAGAAGAAAATTATCAGGGATAGGATTAGAAATGTAACTTGCGTGTCTGTGTATGTGTCTTTTTCGTTTCCATGCATTACTCCACCAACGTCGTCGTCGCCGTTGTTACGTTAGGTTCCTCAGAAGGGATACTGTTGATATTTACACCGGGATATGGAGACCGGATACGGGGATGCGTAGGCTTTTTGTTGCATCTTGGGAGGGACGGGGAGCGGCTTATTTTCTTCCGTCTTCGATCATCGATCTTCCCCCCACAAAGGCTTACATTGCCTGTGCGTAAGTGGAAAGAGTCTCCCCCACTCGTACGTACAGGGTGAAGGAGCAGGAGGGACTGGTTTTGGATGAATGGGATGTGCAACGAGCTACCAAAGATGGGCCTATCACGGAACCACGCTCCCCCTCTATCTCTTCTTCCTTAGTAGTACTACTTTTAATAACTTATTGATACGAGTTTTAATATACAGATACGGTTGGCGTACGTTGCGCGAAGATCAGTTCAGTTTCTTCGGGTTGCGGAAATTGATGGCAATCCTTCCCGCGGGCTGTCTCTTCTCTCTCGCTGTTATTTTTTTTTTGTTTTTTGCCTAACAAATGGACGTTCGCCGTGCAAAGGATGGAAGTTTGCTATTCAAGCTGGCCACGCACGCACGCACACACGCACACACACGATCAGAGTTTTCATGGCGGAGCCGCCGGCTGGGGATGGTGGTATACATAGTTAGGTCTTCTGTCGTCTAACACACTCCCTCTCTCTCTCTCTTCTCTTGCTGATAAGTTCAATTTTTCAAAACCTTTGCGTACGACGGATGAGGTGGAGGCGGACCGTTTGCACCGGGTGTGGCCGCTTGGAACTTATGCTACTGCGCCGACGGATGCTGCTGCATGTGCATGACGTGCATGCTCTGCTGGTGATGGTTTTGCTGCGGTGCGGACGTGATGTTCTGGTAGATCGGCTGCACCACCTGGAGCGGACCGACCGGATTGCACATCGGGATCGTGTACGCCGTCGGTGGCTGATGGTGGACGGGCGCGTACGTCGGCGGGCCACCGCCGGCCGGCGATGGCTGCGGGCCCGGATGGTACTGTTGGTGCGGTTGGCCGGGCGAGGGCGTAGTCGAGGGTGGCGTCGCCGCCAGGTACTGCAGGGGCGCGGGCTGTGGTGCGTCGTAGATCGCGCGGTACTGCTGGTGGAATGCTGGCCCCGTTTGGAAGGGCTGCGTGTGGATGGCCGGCCCGTACGGCGTCGTGATCATCTGTAGCGGATTAGGCGCCAGCAGTGGCTGTCCGGTTGCGGCTGCCACCTGCATCTGAGACGCACCGACGGGAACTAAAAAATGGCCACCGGGGCCGGGAAGCAGGTTAGTAAAATTCGTTCCCCTACACCGGCTGTCCTTCCACACCCACTGCCTGGGGTAGTGTTGAGAAATGGGATCTTTATAGAACGCTGGGACTCGATCTTCCTGTGCAGATCGATCTCAAATCTGCGATCCGGATCGGTTTGATCGAGCCCCAGCTGGGATCGGATTTTCTCATCACCACCACTTCCGAGCTGGCGTGCTCGGGCAGGGCTGGTAGAAGGGCACACCGGTGAACAGACGGATGCCCATGGGGGAAGGGGGGATGGGCTTCTCCATTTATTTGGGAGGTTCTATTTTGGCTTGCGTACAAATGTCATTCCGGTAGCTACCTTGGCGTCCATTGCGAATACGCGTCGGTTGGCCCACGTGCGGATGCTGCTGAGCGACCGGGAATGAGGACTGGTTCACCACGTACTGCATCATGATCGGTTGCTGTATGACCTGCGGCTGGAACGAACCCTGCGCTAACGCGGCCGGGCCAGGCGTTTGCGGTGTGTGCGGGCTAGAAGACGTGTGACTTTTCAGTGGGCGTGCGAAATAAGGATTACCATTAATGATACTTATGTTACTGTTAGTAGTTGGTGGATGGCTTGCGGTAGTAGAACGGTTAAATGAGATTAATTATTGGGGTTTTTTTTATTGGATTTTGGCAGTTATAGTTTCGCGATGTTGCGATTCGAATTTGCGCGCGTTCATTCGATTTCGGGAGTCGTTTGCAACAATTTTGTTTTAGCAATAGCAGCAGTAGTAGTAGTAGTAGCATTAGTAGTAGTAGTAGTAGTAGCAGTAGCAGTTATGCGCCCCACACGACGATTATCATTTTGGCATTGTTTTGCGAGCGAATCAAAACGATTTTGGTTGGTTTTGTTTGGGTTGACCAATTTGTTATTTTTGATTTGATATGCACACACCACGGCGCGTTTAGGGCCGTTCGGGGTAATGATGGGCGTGATGTGGTGGTAAGGGTCACATATTTTGCACGGGCACATGTGAGGATGTGATTGATGGTTGTTGGTGGTGATGGTGGTGGTAGTAGTCGTGATCGTGGTCATGTGATAGAAAATGTGTGTGTTTAGAAAAAAATTAGGGTTATTAACATTAATTAATGGTGATGCGAAAGAAATTTTGACTACCACTATATCCTAACCATGGGGCAGGCAAAAGACACGTTTAAAATTGAATAGAAATTAGGCGACATGCAAAAAAAAACCCAGTTTCGTACCTAAACCAATTCACGCTCGTTCAACACTAGAATCGAAATAGTGGGCATTTTGACCGTCACGCAAATTGTATTTTTAATATCTCAACAACGACTGCATATTATTTTTTCTCTGTGTGCTTTCGAGCACATACTTTTTTCTGAATTTACATTTCTCTTTTTGAAAAGAATTCCGACCTAATCTTTTTTGCTTTACACCGAGCTAGCGGAACGATGGAGAGGTGCATCAACAAACCAAAAAAAAAGGTCCAAGATAGTCAACAAATCTACTAACAAGTAGCCGTTTACGGATTCGAAAAATCGTTAAATCTGACGAAGCGAATGTGGAAGAGCGATCAAAAAGACCGCCGAAAAGCGTTCCGGCAAGATTACAAGCGATGCATTCTAGTGTTGATATTAAAAATAGGAAATAAAGGAAGAAATCATAAGCCAACATCTGAAGGTCATGTTTTAAATGGTCATCCCTCGCTACCAAAATAAACAAGCATAATTAAATAAAGCATTAATCATGAACAATCTGTTCGTACTCTTGCCGAATTACAGCGTTATCAAAACAAAAAGCCTCGTGCTTCTTTTCTGTCCTTGATATGTTTGATGGTCGTAAAACGGTTTCTTATGTGATGGTTAAAATAAAGTGCAAAATGCGATAAGACATAAGACAACTTGATCGATCTCCAGAAACAGTACCCTCATGCGCAAAAAAACAAACTAAGGGACGATAACTCAAACCAAAAGTAAAAGCAAGATGTTTTCCTTAAAATCGAGTGTGATAAATAGTGAATCATAAAAGTATACAATCAACATTCAAACACACAAACACACACACACATATACAGATAGGGAGACAGATAGAGAAGAAGGAACGCTCTGGTGGCCAGAAAACGGCTACCGGTACATTCCGATACATACCGTGACGGGTTGGGGGTGCTTGGGCTGCGGGGCGTAAATGGTTTGGCCGCCGGATTCAGTGTAAAGACCTTCTTGGCCGTTGTTCCGGGTTTCTGTTCTCCACTTCCGGCACCACCGCCACCACCGCTGGCTCCATTGTCCGGCACACCACCTCCCGGGACGTTACCGGGTGTGTTCGGTGGTGGTGCTCCACTTACAACAAGCGTGCCACCGCCACTGTTCGGAGTGTTCTGACTGCCAGGAGGAGCTTGCTGCTGTGGCGGCGTTCCACCGACGGAGAGCGGCTGCTGCGGCCCACCCTGAGGTGGTGGTGGCTGTTGTTGGTTGGGCGGAGGTTGCTGTTGTTGCGAGACCAGGTGCGGGGAAGGAGCCGGTACCATGCCGGAGGTGGTCTGGGACGCCTGGTTCTGTTGGTTCTGGTTTGGGGGCACTTGTTGCTGCTGTTGCTGCTGCGGGTGTTGATTGGGGGCCTGCGGTGGTGGTTCGTTGTGCTGGCTCACCATTTTGGGCTGCGGCTGGTTCACGAGTGGTGGCGAACTGTGATCGAGGAGTGGCGGGGCCGAATGATCCGGCGGCTGCTGGCCCTGCAGCTGCTGCTGTGGCGGTGGAGGCTGCTGGTGCACGACCACGCCACCGTGTTGCGTCGGAGGGCCCGCTTGATGCTGCTGCTGGGTAGAGGGTGGCGGCTGTTGATGCACATTCGGCATGGGAGGTTGCTGCGGGGGAGCGAGTTTGAAGTCCTGGCCGAACTTGCGCAAGTTGTCGATCTCCATGTCCCGGTTGCGGGGGACCACTGGACGCTGAGGTTGCGGCGGTGGACCCTGAACCTGCTGCTGTTGTAGCAGCGGTGGCTGCTGTTGCTGCTGCTGCGGAGGCTGCTGTTGGACACCCATCATCGGTGGCGGCAAATGATGCTGCTGAATTACAACCTGCTGTTGCTGTTGTTGTTGTTGTTGTTGCTGCTGCTGCTGCTCGGGAGAACCGACGGATGGAGGTGGATGATGCGGTGGCACAACCGCATGGTGTGGATGCGCCATATGCATCGGAGGCTTGGACAGGGCCTGCATCTGCTGGGGGTTCAGCGATGGCGGAGGCTCAGTGTACGTCACCTGGGCCTGCGTGTTCGGGTACTGCCGTACCGCACGCTGTGGAAGAGGCTTCTGATTGCTATTTACATTCATGTTTCCACCCGCACCGCCACCTCCACCACCGCCGCCGCCAGGAGGCCCGGACATATCTCCCCGACCGCCATCGCCGTTCATCTTGTTCGCGTTCATAACCGACGCTTGCTGCACATGCGGCGGCGGCTGTTGCTGCTGCTGCTGCTGTTGTTGCGGGGGTGGCGCATGTTGCTGCTGGTGCTGCACGTGACCGTAAGGCGACTGGTTCGCGTGCATACCGTACTGCGGAGGGCCGGATGGATGCTGCATTACACCACCACCACCGTGTTGTTGCTGATTGTTCTGCGGAGGTTGCTGTGGTGGCGGCTGCTGCTGTTGCTGATGTTGCTGCACGGGCATCATCTGGCCATAGTTGTTCTTGTGCGGCGCCTGAGGGCTTGGCGGCTGTTGCTGCTGCTGCTGCTGTTGCTGGGAGTTTACGGAAACCGGTGGACCTCCGTTATTGTTGTTGTTATTGTTGGCTAGTGGTGGCGGAGTGCTTCGCACCAGCTTGCCTCCCTGGCCCGGCTTGCGTTTGGCCGGCACAATGTACTTCGTGTTCGAGGGCATCGCGTTGGTCGTGTTGTTATTATTGTTGGCCACCGCCGAGTTGCCGCCCGTATTGCTTGCACTGCTGGCGCTATTACTACTGCTTCCACCGCCGGTGCTACTGCTGTTGGAGTTGATAATGTTCGAGTTTTTATCGTTTATCGCCACCGGTGTGGGGGCGCTGGCGTTAGCCCCCGCTCCGGGAGGACCCGAACCGCCCGCGCTCGACGCTGCGGCGGGCGCGTTCACCGGACGACTGACGGCGGCAAAGGCGGCCTCCTCGTCGCCGTTCTCTACGTCGATGCGCTCCTTGTACACCGGATTGTTCTCGATCTCGTTCGCAATCTTCTCCGCCTCGAGCTCCTGCACCTTGAACTCTTCGCTGTCCTTCTTCTGTATCTGCACCGTGTAGCCGGACAGGGACTGGTCGAACGTCGAATGTACGCCGTAGATCGTCTCGTTCTTGTGGAACATCTCATTCACATCCCACCCGTCGGCGCTGCTGTCCAGCTCGAGGCTGCTGTTGTCGTACAGGTCGCCATTGAGGCTGCCACTTTCGCCGTCCCACGGTTCGAGCTCGCGGTCCTCCAGCCAGCTGGTGCCGTTGCAGCGCGAGATGGCCGTGTCGGTCTTGAAGGTGTCGCGCGTCGCGTACTCCAGGTCGACGTTCTTCGCCGCGAACGTTACGATGTCGTTCGGCTTGAAGATCAGCTTCTCGGTGAACGAACCCACGATGATTTTTGTCGTGTTGTCCGGTCCTACCTCAATGCGATGTGCCATTTCCAGCGCAACCTGCAGTGAAACAAAATTATTAATCCCGTTCTCCACGTGACCAACAAAACGAAACATACCGCAAACAGTGGGGAGAATGTCCGGAACACGCCCTCCCATATTTGACCGGCCGGTGTCTGGATTTGCACGATGTTGCCGACATGCGATGTGGCCGCGTATATAAATGGTGCATTGTTGTAAATGCCCTCCGCTTGAATCGAACGCTGCCGTGTGGTCCTGGAAACATTAGGAAATTAAATCATACATTACTAAACGGCGTTTGGTATAAATTTAAAATTAAAATATTTCGAAATTGTACACAATTTTCCAGCAAAATAGTTTATGGATTAACCGATGCATCTTCAAACAAAAAAAAACTTCTTGAAAAAAAATCGTTCGTCGTAAATCGTAAAGCATCAAACTGAACCATTTGCCAACGTTTTTCATATCTTTGCCTCATGCGCGCAAATATCGTTTCGTTTGTTTAACAACGGGTATTAGTTGTGTTGTAAATTTGAGAATATTTTGGTCACAAAACGCGCTTTGAAAAGGATTTTTTCTGCCAGCTTCGATTTCGTAACTTGTTTGAAGAAAGTTTTGCATTCGTTCCTTGTTTTTCAATATTTAAAGGGACGTTTCCATGTTAAAACAAGCACAAATAATGTGAAAAAGGGTTGCGGAATCGGGGGAACGGAATCTCATTGATGACATTTAATTGCTGTGATAAAAAGAAACTCAAACAACCCAAGACAGTACCGATAGATAGTAGTGCTGCAGCTCCATGGTGGCGGCGAAGATGTATCACAGATTCATTGTATGCACAACGTTTAACAATTCAAACGAAAAAGAAGTGATAATCGAATGATTCGAATCGAATGCACATACACACACAAAACCAACTTGACCGTTCCAAAATCTTGCAGACAGCTACCCGACCCGTCTGCTGCCCGCCAGTCGAGAACTGTGGCCCGAAACGAAACGTAGCCGTCACGACACTTCTTGGACGTTGCACTTGCACTTCACCGACGGGTGTTGATGCATCATCGTCTCACGGTTGCAACCCAAAACAAAGGCATGCACAGTCGGTGGCAAGCGCCTTTCAGCTCGTGAGATTACTCTTTTGCGTCGATCGTTTCGTGCGAATGGTGGCCATTCTGCATTCGCTGCTGATGCACCACGCCACACACTTACACACACTCAGTTAATGTGCATTACTACCGAGCCACCGTCGGTTTCCTTGTTTATAAACCGACCGTGTGCTATTGTCCTGCATTCCTGACCGGGACCGTTTGTGGCCGGGTGTAGGGGATCAGGTCAAGATTTACCGAGCGCAACTGTTTCTTGACTGCATCGTTGCACCGGTTGAAGGACACACACGCGTGACGGTGCAGTAACTTTTCCGGGTGGGATTCGTTCTGAGGAGACTCATTCAGCTACGATAGAGCTACACACTCACTCACAAAAACCCCATCATTCTCTCTCTTTCTCTGGGTAGAAATCGATGTCGATATCTCAGGATGTTCCGTTCAGGATGATAACGCTCTTTTTTTATCTCGTCGCAAGCAACAATAACATCGATCAGCACAATTGTGTGGGGGTGTGTCACTGACGGGCCCGAATGTATGTGTGTACTTAATTTTGTCCAACTGATGTTGAACACGGAACTTGCTGGGGCATTCGTCCTTTAAAGAACTGTCCTTTGATGTATTCAACAAAGCAACACGCGAACACAGAAATAGAAGTGCATTAAATAGGTTACACACAAACACGTAATTTACACACAAGTTTGGACAAAAAAAATCCCTATATTATTTGTCTTTCACACAACGGCCAGCCCCCGATGAGCTGATATTTTAATGGCACTTGTTACAAACAAATTCACTGATCCTTGTTTTTTTTGTCGTCAATGCTGTTAAGCAAGTACAGTTATCCGCAATCGACTGAGGACGAGTGACAAATTGGGCACCAAAAATTACGTTAAAAATGTTAGAAACGAGGGCACAAAGAACCTGTATCCTCAGCGTCGTACGGAACGAACCGGGAACTGGTGTTGCGCTGATTAAACTATATATAAATGTTGCTTCCTGTGCGGCCCCATCTCGGTTTCCTTCACATGAAAGACACACTAACTGTCCCCGCGGCAAAGCAGCACATTTTTGCACTATTCGGTTTGTTCGTGGTGTTCCCTAATCGTGCGTTCCCAACACAAAAGAGGGAAGATTATTTCAAAGCTGGGAAATAATTGTCTTACCGCACACCGGCAGTTGTGGTGCGTTAGAGTACATTACATTTATTTTTAAACCCCCACCAAAAAAGAAACAACACATGCGACACGCACAGGAAGTGTTGATCGCACTGTTATTCTATCTGAGCCCCGGTGCTGCCGGGTTTGTGGGATATTGGGAAGGATTTTCTTTGACGAACAACGAATCGAAAGTAGCGCCAATCCAATGATGGGAGGTTTTCTGTGTTGGGAGGTTTTTTTTGTGGCAAAGATTTCCTGGCAAGATTGGGATTTAAACACACAAAAACAAAATTCGAGTGTCTCAAACTCTTGCATGTTTCTGTTTACCCTGGACTAATAACTTAAAGTTTGTGGTTTCGATGCAACTTTTTACAACCGCCGGGCGCATACGCAACCGACGCGAAGAAAGAATACGAATGCTTCAATTATGCAACTGACGAAGACTTTTTCCACCTCCAGCACATCGCACGTTCGTCTCGGTAATAATAATAACCTAGAGCGGGATTCTGTTGAATGGGTTGAATTGTTGGCCTAGGAAAGCTATAAACTTCCCTAACTAGAAAACGACCTTTTCGTCCCAACAACGGACCCGAGGATCGTCTCACAAAGAAACCGCGATGGAGAGAAAACCACCACCATTTTGGCCATCGATTGAACATTGGGGCTGGTAAGTGAGCGAGTGAGCGAGAGGGCAGAGCCGTTTGGCGTTCGAAGGGGCAAAAATTGTGACTCCAAAAGCCACCACTCAGATGTGAACAATAAAGGACAGCACCATTTTGCTATATTTATTTGCAATGAAGTTTGCAATTTTCCTTGCCGACTCTGCGTGTTCTCACGATGCATTCTTTTGTAGGCGTTGTGAAAGCAGTTTTCTTTTTTATCAAACACGTACACACACACAAATACACGGTAGTAGACACACATGCACGTGCGTTGCTGCTGGTTAATCGGAAAATGTGTTCACATCATTTTCTCCAGTACCAGTGGGGCCGGACCACCATCATATCTCCGATAGGCAAAATGGGGTCAAACACGCACACATTCGGTGGCACACGGTCGCACTGGATCGAAGAGGGAGTTGCAATTTTCACGACTGTTTCACCACGGCATAGCTGTACGTCGCAAACCGTAAACGGGGCACTGCTTTTACGCCACCTTTAATTTTCCTTTTCGGCCACCGGAATACACCGGAAAAGCTTTCCTCCCCGGTGGGAGGCAGAAGAAAAGAAATCCTTAACCGAGACCCGAAAGCTCAACACGCACACACCGCTGGGAAGGAGCACAGCCCGACTGCGACTGAGGTTCGTCCCGAAGCGTTTTCCCGACCGCTCTTACCCGGTGTGTGCTCCGCGATGGGCCAAACCGAAAACCCTCTCGGCCTCTTTCGCTCTCTCCCGGTGGTGCCGGTGTCCCCAACACACGGTGCCATCCGGTTGTCCTTTCGCATGTGCTGAGTAGTGCGCGGTCTCCATGTGCACATACACGCAAAGACCGCTAATAAACGTCCCGGCGGATGGGAGACCGTAGAAGGTTGGGAAAGGTGTGTGATCGGAAAAACCATGAATCGAGCTCCTTCACTCGGCATGGTACAAAATATAGTGAGAAAATTTAAATTCTTTTCGCCAAAGAGATAGAGAGAGAGAGGAAAAGGAACACAAAAAATTATCGTTTGCCCCTTTCCCTTTCTTCCCTCCCTTCCAACAACCTTCAAACAAAGCAGCGATGCAATCCATCCGTTTCCTTAACTGCATCGGTTGTGCGTAAGTATAAGTAGTTCACTTTGGTCACCTTCCCTATTGCTTTCCTTTCACAAAACATAACATTTATCACACGACGACACTCTCGCGCCTCGGTTTACCGCTCGCCGAAAGATTTCCCATTCGTGGAAAATTCGAACCACATGTCGGCGGCGCAGGAGAAGTTTTCCGCACAAATACACTGTTTGATCCTGCTGTTCATTGTTCACCGCCCCACCGGATGACAACACGGAGGGGGGAGGATTTCATCGGGGAAAATGAGCGAGTAAAAACAGAGAAAAAGAGAGGGGCTAGAGAATGCGATTTTTCCGATACATGCCATGCTGGATGTGAGCATGAAGGTCCAGGAAATTCACCAACAAATACGTTTTCTTTGCGTGTGCATTTTAACTAAACGAAAGAGGTATTAAAGCTTGGTTTGTTTTTATGTGTTTTGGAAATTGTGAGGAAAACCTGCACGAGAAAGCGAAGGAAAACCCCAATCAATAAAGAATGGGAGAAAGGTCTCAATCGGCGGCACGGAAACAGGCAGGAGTAAGGATTTTTATGCTTCTTTGCCAATGCTCCCAAAGAGTGGTAAACATTTTTCCGGAGAGTGAGTGAAAGGGAGAGAGGGAGAGAGAAAGAGTAAGTTTTTCGCCAAAGCATACCGACGGACATGTGCTAGTGTTGTGTCCGGTGGCCGGTGGTACATATGTTTTCTAGGACACAAGGAAATTCACCCTCCACCTTCTCCTAAGCCCTCTTCCCTGTGCAACACTCAGAATCATCTGCGCGAAGGAAGAAAACCTTCTAGAAGAGTAAATGGGTTTATTTTAAATAAAAAAACTCCAAACCCTTTCTTTTACCGCACCGCCTCCTTTCCGGGGGCATATCCTTGCGAAAAGTCTGAATGAATTTTTACAACGCACTCTCGGGCAGCCTCGGCAGACAATGGGGATGGTATGACCGTGGAGTATGGCGGCACAACGTTACCACCGCGGTGCATTCAGTGATATTTTCCACGGGATCAGCGGCGTCGACCGTTGGCAGGTTGCCGGCTTGATACGTAGCCGAGGATCAACAATTGCATTGCAGCACCGTTGACGATCACGCGACTAAGATAATGGCACGTCATAAATCTGTTTATCAAATACCATCGTTTAAAATACGCCTGTGAACCCCATTTGAGTTTTTTTATTTGGGGAAAAGTTAATAGCTTCTCAGGTTTGGGTGACGAAAGGAGGACAATTCAAAGATCAAATTGCCACCGTAATATAATTCTATGGATTCTTTGGTAATTTTTCTACGTTTTACACCAATTCGTATTCAATGTGAGCAAAAGCCTTGAAAAACATTTGAGTTCCGTACCCAACCGGGATTGAAGTTTTTTTTTGTTAAACTGTATCTCTAGTATTTGCTTAATATGACCTGGTTAATAGTTGACAGATATCTGTGTGATTGGACCATCTTTTCTAAATACTTGTGATTCCTCAAAGATCGCTAGGAGATGTTGCAATCATTCACACAAACAGGTTTAAAATGGATATGCTATTGTTTATTTATATACACCGGTAGGCAATCAAAGTCAGACGCTAAAAAATTGAGCAATCTTTTTACTTTCAGTTAAGTTCTCTTCTTCCCGAAATTACTATCGACACGAAACTTTACATGGGATTCCTTCTATCTATCCTCTTTACGAATATACTCTAAAATATATCATTTGCTTAAAATATGGCAAACGAGCGAAATAAGTCTTTTTCAAACGAGCACCAGACAAATCACTTGGAAGTTATTGTTGGATTATTTGGTAGCGTACCAATGCTAATTATACATTTTTAACTAGTTAAAAACTAGTTTTTTAACAGATTTTTAACTAGTTAATAACCTTTTTTGCGAACTCTGAAAAAAATTCAAACAACTATTTAAAACAAAACGAAAAAATATGCTACCATTATTCCTTCACTTTCTTCCAATTATTGCCACAGATACAGAATTTCCACTTATCATTTTTACATATTGTTTTGTAAAGGGGAAGATTAGGAAAAGTCCCCTGCGAAGGTGCGTGTCGTTATCTGGTTTAGAGAAGACGATAAGAATGCTTAAAGACTGGTCGACTGCCTGCTATACTGTAGGATCTAGAAATTATGTCAATGAACAACATGTTTGAATAGAAGATTTAATATACGGCAGAGATGGAAGAATTTTCAAGTGTTGAAGTTTTACATAACTTAAGTCAAATTTACTGTACACATAAGGTAAATAATGTTGAGAGAGCTTCGAAGATCAAGTATGTAAGGAACCAAACTAATTCTGTGAGAAGATCGCTTCTTACTTTTCGTCTCAAAAGCTCCAAGACAAACAATCTCTATACTCAAACAATCAGAAGCATTAAAATAACATATGTTTGTGCTAACATGGTACCAAAAACGATTGTCCAGGTGTTTCCGTACAGGATAAGTTTGGCTATTTTCATTTTTAAGTCAAGCTAACATGCTTACCATCTCCCATCAATAGCAGATTCCCCTACAAAAAAATGCTTAAGCAGGCAAAATAATATGCACAGTAATTCCAAAGCAATTCCCTTTTTCGCCGATTACGTGATCGCGTCTATACATATGTTTTGGGAAGAAGAGTAAATCCTCGCCATCGCGTGGTAACGTTGCGTCAGCCAGCAAGGCTTGCGGACAAAATCAATGCTGCCCAAAATAACCACGACTGTTTAGCGGTCGATCCGAAGTTAGCATCGAAGCATAAACAATGATCAGTCGCGTACATTAACTAAGCAGCGCTCCAGCAACCATGTGTCTTGTTCGGCGACACATTGTGAAACAGCGTTCGCTGGATTTGACAGCCGTCTGTTTCAACGGGACTTTGGATCCGTCATGTTTTAAATGGATTTATCAAAACACGGATGTGTAAAGTAGATTTGTTTTTCAGTTATAAAGATGAACTTTTCAATACGATGCTTACCTGGCCGGACCGGGCCTAGTTTTGCTGCGCTTGCTCATATCGCTACTGCTGCTGCTGTCGTCCGAGCGGCTCAAGGAAGAGCCTTCTCTACGGTTTCGCGTCGGGACTGGAATTTTGACTATCTTTTCCTGCGCGGGAGTGCTTTGCTCCCTTCGCCTGCTGCACTTCGTCGTTGTTGGCCTTTCTTTCGCTCGTTTGCCTTCGCGGTGGGCAAATCGTTAAAACACGTCCGTTGACGACAGAGGTGAACTCGCTCGCTGAGGATTGTTTCCGGTTGTCCTTATAGTCACAAGTGGAAACCTTTGTGCACCTAATCCTTCCAATTCTTCCGTTCCCCGTTGCAGTTTTCGTGACCCACTTGACACTACCTGATCTGCACAAAAACACAACAGTCACACTGACACATGCATTCACATGCACACAAGGGATCTTTAACTTCCCCGGGGGGGCCTCGCAACCCCTGCTCTTTACGCAGTCAATCGCAATTTCCTACCAATGCAGTCCGGGCGACTTCCCCGTCGAGTGCAGCTCCACCAACTTAACCGAATCTTTTATGTAACCAACGCAACGCACGTACGAACGAACGAAAAGCAAGCTATGCTGGCCTGTGTGTTGCCGTGGCACTAACGTACCGCTGTCACTTTGACGCGCGCGGTTCAATCGCTAAACCGACTTTCCCTTTGGTTTTCGCTGGTTCACTCGGACGCACACTTGCAACGACGATGCTTGTTTTGTAGGAAAATCGGTTTCTCTTTTCCCTTCGCCTCGTACCGCTGCAGCACCCTCGACCAAGAGAGGGTTGGTTGATTTTCCACAATGTCGCGAAGCTTCTTCGCGATTACGATGCACCGGGTCTCGTGGGATGGCGGATACGCTGTCGGACGGGACGGTGATGGCGGCAATGCTGGGGAAATGTTTTCTTGGAAAACACGCACTTTCGCGAATACAGATTCTGCTGCTCGCGCGTTGTAGTCTGTGCCCGTGTGTGGCGAATTACGCACTTTCTTCGCGACTGCTTCACTCGGGAACCATGCGGGCCCTTGTTCTGCTGCTAGAGCGTCTTTGAGCAAACACTTTCGTTTCCGTCACACGGATGCAGAACGTTGCTTGCTTTGTTTGCCCTCCTTTGCAATCTTCGTCCAGTTGCATGTGGGGTTCGGGAATATGGATCCACCTAAATCAAGCAGCCAACTACAACCGTCCGGGTGGGTACGTTGTGTCGTATCACGATGAATATCCAGCGGGCGTATGGAATCGCAAATTTAGCACGATCGAGCCGAAATGTGCGGGACTCCGCGCAAATGGTGACGATGGCGATGCTGGCGAGGAAACACAACCCCTTTCGCAGCACAACACGAACCGCGAGTGGAATAATCCACCGGAGGAGGCAATGCTACGCAGTTGCCTTCGGTTTGCTGCGCGCTACCAATTACATCGACGATTGCGCTTTAATTCGCGAGATTTCGATACGATTTCAACAATACAAAGACTGTATGGTACAAAACTGCTGCTGCTGCTGCTGCAAAACTGGTACAAAACTGCTGCCAAGATTTCATCTGCCATCTTGGACTAGTGTTGGCAGAACCGTGATTCGGAAGACTCGAAAACTCGCTCCGTATTGTTTGAATTTACAGCGCAGTAGATTGTGTACAATCGGATTTTATTTCGTCAATAATTCGAAAAATTTAACAAACGATAGAAATAATCGACAAATTTGATATTCATACATGATATGACGGATTGGGATTCGGACTTGGAGATCCGGATCTCAGAATGGATTCGAATCGAAAGATTCGATTCCCTGCGGGGATTTAATTTTCCCACGACTACAAATGACCTATCATCGAAACCAGTAATTCCTATTATTGGAACTGAACTGAACCCATGCGTTTTCGGCGGGCAATTGTTAAATATTTAAATGAGATATTTATTTCTTTTCATAAGCCAACAAATATTTAACGACAAAATAAATATGACAATATATCTTGTGCTTTGACCAGGTTAAAATTTAAATAAACCCTAGCACCTCGGTATACATTTTGAAATATGTTGCCTGAAAGTTTGGTTAAACAAAATTGGAAAAATGGAAAATCCGCAATATCCATAGGAAAAACCTAGTGAGAAACTCTAAAAGCATACCTGTAAAATAATAGATTTTGCACGGGCAGTGAATGTTCTCCGTATGCTATTTTATTTACCTACGCCACATATCTTTGGCGTTGTCGGTTGAGCATCCTTTGGTTCAGTGCAAATCTTCTTTCAATACAGAAATGTCCACGCGAGATAATAGAAAATCAGGAAAGATTTACAGGCGGCGTAACAAACAGCAAGCCGAATTAGCCAAGCAGTATGAAGCGTTCGAAGAACAGGAGCACAAATGTTCAGATCGTAGCAATTCCGTTGTTCTCGGTAAGTTGGTTAGTATGGTGTCTTTTATTATATGTATGTTCTTATTATACTAGTTGCTGAACTATATTGATTACATCAATGTTTCGTGTAGTTTTCCCGGTTAATTTACTAAATTTGCTATTTTTAATTTTTAAAAATTTATTTTAGCATCACCAGCAACCAGAATAGTTGAAATGAGTGAGTCACAAACAAAAGGACTAAGAAAATGTGGTTGTGTAAAATGCAGAAAACAGTCTGAAGTGAAATAAGGAAATTCAAAAATCCGGCGTCAATTACACCGCCTTTGTAGAAGAAGTATGAAAATGGGCCTGTGGATTTCAACAACAGGATTACAACGATAAACTAGATGATCTCAGCAGTAATATGTGATGAGCTAGAGATGTAGAAAATGGTATAAAAAAGCCGCTAACTTGTTTAAAATGAAAAAAGATTCTTTATTATTTGTTCAACTGTAGCTGTAAACAAATCCGAAATAGATCAATTAATGTCCTTTAGTTGCTATATGGTGTTCAATAAGGTATGATACAGTTCTTTCGTGTTGCATTCATAATGAATCGTTTTATGTTAGCTACAAGTAACGAACTTCTCTGTTTACCAAAATGAAAAAAAGTGTCAATTATTTCCAAAAACATCCGTTTTCCTTCGAAATTGTAAAATTTCGGATCGTTTTGATTGTGCTCTTGTGAGTTATTTTGTCAAGTTAGTCAAAAAAAAAAACAAGTTTAGTTGCTGACGACTCACACACGCTCGTACTACGTAAGGACCTTCCTTTGTTGCATCCTGATTAAATCCTTATCATGTACTGCCACACGCACCGAGCGAATCCAGAAAGGAAAGTAAATCTAATTTTCTCACAATTGATGGGAAAATGCAATCAACCGGAAAATGATCTCGTTCCACGCTCGTTGCATCTGGCGACTGTCCCAAAACGGCCGCGTTCGCTTTAGTCTCTATCGAAATGTCTCCGGGAGCGGATCGGATGGCAAAATCCGATTCAAAACTAGAAGCCAGCTTGCGGGACCTGCTGAAAGCAATAGAGAAAGCAAACCTCAAGGAAAAGGAAATTTACGCATTGTTCGGTCCGGTTCGGTGGCGTTTGTGGCGTAAAGTGGTGTTCCGATGGTGTACCGGAATGCTGATGTTTATGGCCATGTGCTTAGCCGTCGTTTACGTTCCAACGGTGAACTGGCATGTGGCGGCAGTTGGCCGGTTGGTCATGCTCGAGCTCCTACCATATTGGGATTGGACTCCACTGTATCGTGCTAAATGTTTGATTGCTAAATCAAGTGAAAATGCTGGCACGGATAAATTGGAAATACTACCAGCTTTTCCGGACGATTGTGCCGTTTGCCAGAATGTGGGTAAGTACTGGTACTTGGAAGAACTCGTCGGAACAATAGTTTTGCATATTTTGAAATGTGTTTTAGAAACAATTTCATCGCGCGAAAATGTGTCCTACGAAACATTATTTCGACATCACCTGATTCGCAAAGTTCCAACCGTCGTCAAGAATGCCCATCCACCTTGGAATGCAAACGTACGCTACGGAAGCGATTGGAAAAGATTCGCAGCGGACCTCGAAGACCTGCTGTTCGCCAATCCTTGCGACTTTCGCACCAACCTTCTGTTCAAAGCTTCCACGGCCAAGACGTCCGCTCTGGCGCGCATGCTGGACCTCATTGGCGAATTCAAATCCGATGCCGAAGGCCCCGACGGTTGGTTCGTTCAGCTGCGAAACTGTGCTCTTAAACCGCTGAAGAAAACGAGAGTCATGTTCCGAAAGCCATACTTCTACGCCCCCCACTGGGAACCGCCATACACCAGCTGGGTGCTGCTTTCGCAGGCCTACCGAGGATCGTTTGAACTGACACCGCATGTGGCCGGACTGGTGATAGTGAACCAACTGCGTAGCCAGCTGCAGCTAACGCTAAGACCACGAACGGAATGTGAGGGATTATGTCGTCCCATGTGGCTTACGCTTCGGGAGCAGCAATCTTTGGTGTTTTCTACCGCCCTGTGGAACTTGAGCTACTTTCCATCGGAACTTAATCAGACTTCCGTGACGTTCGTTACCGAAACGTACGAAGATGTGTAAAGTCCACATTAGTATTTTTTCAAATCTATTTCCTGTTGGCTATTAGCAACTGATTGAAACATGCGTGTTTTGCATGCATGGTGAAATAAAGACCGACTTCGAAAGATAAAATTAAACGTTGAAAGAAACAAACCAGTTCGACTCAGTAATGTTTAGTTGATTTATTCACATCATTGGTTCCCAGTGTGTTTATCAGCTATGTTGTTTCATATCATAACATTTGTATCATCTTAACAATCATTGCATTTCATCGTTCATCATTTAAACCATAGATCGCTCGTCTGTTTCTGTTGTTCTTGCTGTTGTGGTTGTTTTGTTTCGCTTTCTGTTCTGTTGAGGTGTACGAGTGTGTTTTTGGATTTTAGTTTTGTTTTTTTTTTTTGCTTTTATCGTTTATGTTGGAAATGGGGATGTTATGTTAGAGTGTTGCCACTAGAGGGAGCAAGGGCGGTCGCATGTTTAGCTGGACTGCGCCATTTAGAGGGTGGTGTGTATTCGCCATCTAACATGTTGAAGGAGAAGGGTAAAATTGAAACTAGAGCCTGTGACATGGTGTGGACGAAGCGTAACAAAATATTGCAGAAAAAGCTCTCTGTCTCCATTTGTGGCCCTTATGGTGGCCATAAACGGGTTACGTTGTATGCTGCTCTATTCTTCCTTTACTTATACAACTTTTGGAATTATCTTCTTGTAAGTAGCTGATTAAGGTGAATGCTAGTGCTATACGGCGATTCATGTTTTTGTTTCGCCTTCCTTCGTTCGATTTTGTTCGTTTTCGCAAGCGTTTTTTTTATTGCAAGTTGTACGTAATATTTAGTGTTATTATGACATGTTGGATGTTGGTAAGAGTAGGTTAGAGTTCAGAGAAAAGCGTAGAGGTTGGTGTTTCGTAGTCTATGCTGAGTTAGAGTTAGTGTTTGTAGAGCAATGTTTATTACTTTGGGACCAAAAAACGGTAAAAGAATTAATAAAGATTTGTATTTGTTTGTATGTTCTGTCACGCACGAGAAGAGCAATTACCGAAGTTTGGAAAGTACCGAGAAATTTCTTAATTTAAGTGAAAACGAATAGATGCTGTTTTTATCTCTCAAACTGCATGAAGATGAAACATCATTCGAGAAACTATACGTTGTATTGAGTTATCGCGACGGTTTCGATAGGAGTTTGAACAAGATTTTTTAATTTGCTCCATTACTATTTGTAACGCACCTATGGACGAAACGGAATCAAAAGACCAAACCGTGGCCCTACTAGCAGACCTCTACGAGTTCAATTGTACGGTCTCGTTCGTTCGCTCGTTCGTTCGTTCATGAGGACTCATCTCATCCGATGTTTAAATCTCGACTGCTGGTACAGCGGCTTCACAATAGAACTTGAAACAATTATCGAACTTCAAGTGGTCGACGTTACGGAGCGACCCCCCACCTTGTACTACCGCTACCGCTCGTAACAATCACGCTGAAGCTTTGAACCTTCTGCCCGGATACCAAAAGTGGTCGTGTGGATGTTGTGTCAATATGGTGGTAGTGTTCAATTGTTTCTGTGTAGAGTGACGTGTGGGGTGTTTGCTTGTAATGCGTGTTTGTTTGTCCGCTCCACAACTCGCCCGCCTCGCTTATGCCAATCTGCAATCGTTCGGCCCTAGAATACGGGGGGAGGTTTGAAAATGGACTGTAAACGGTTGTAAAATAATAGACGATTGTCATTGTTTGGTTTTGGTTTGTTTGTTGGGTGTAAGGTGTAAGTTAAGGTGTAATTTGATTTTTGGTTTTTTATTTTATGTTTTTTTTGCAAGTAAGTATCAATAGCTGAGGAATGGTGTAAAGGTGTAAAAAACAAGTTGCACAACGAAAAGTAAGTAAGTAAATTTGGAAAATAAAAAAAATAGCAATTCAGCCCGCAATCGTTAATCTTCACCGGCATGGCCAAGTCGTTAGCTGGTCATGTATCTGTCCAGTTCGATCGCGAATAGCTTGTGGCGGTTTCAAGGAGTTTTTTTTGGTAACATACGCAATCGAAAGCCAATACAGCGACGAGAATGAGTGTTAGAACGGGCGTGTACTTACGATTTACGAAGAGCATGGCGATTACAGTAGTGGCAGCGTGCTGTACGACAGCCGTATAACAGTTATTCAATCGATCGATCGTAGTAAACCACCGCGCACGCGAAAAGGGAATTCCGAAGCGAACTTCCACTACATATTTCTACTTTCTTTCTGCTTACCGCTGGAAGCCACCACGACCCAGTGTATGCCAATCCGAAGAGCGTCATCTTCCTGTTAGTGTGAGTATATGCGTGTGTGTGTGTGTACAAATGGATGTGCATTTTGAAACTAAGGAGTTCAGGAGTAATGCTGTGTCCGCAAAGGATGGCCTTGTTATCGGAAAACATAGTGAAGTGAGCTTTTCGAGCAGTGACATGAGAATGGCGGAAAGTTTCGAGAAGATAAAGTCAAGGCTGCTTCCCACTAAAACGGAGCAGCTGGTAATCGCACAACGATGTACGCCGATTGTTTATGTGCGTTTCACTTGCGTTTTTTTTATCATGCTTTCTGGTTTATTTCTTTAGTTTTTCTCGTTCACGAAAACAATAGTTTGCCTGAGCACGCGCGTCAGCATTCACGTGGGTTTTACGTGTATTGTAAGTTGTTGGCTCACTAATGGCTAGTTAAGCAGGATATGCCCTCTTGTAGGATGGTGCACAAGTTGTTTCATTTTATCGTTTTTTTTCAAGATTCACCCTGAACTTATATGTTCATCGTAACTGTCTTATCAGTTCACCATCCCCAGTTAAGCCGACGGGGCGCTTAATTTCTGTGTGTGTTCTGTGTGGGGAATTATGTTCGTTTTTTTATGACAATTTTCCCAAAACAAGCAGTTTATAAGTGCCGCTTTCAGCACTCATGGTGTCCATCGTAACGCAAACGTACGCCTTAGTACTGGCCTAACGGTGAATATTTTAAGCATTAAAGTGTTTATGTAGGTGTCATTTTTTATTGTAGTGGATTGTAACTTTCTTCGACTGCCACCAGTGTCGTTTCACCGCTTGTGTTTTTGACGACCTGCAGAATAAAGCGGTGAGTTGGTGATGGGGGTATTTATACTTTGACCACACGCTCGTATTCTTGTGCCTTTAATCTTCCTTCCGCCAACAAGCCTTTGCGTCGGGTACTTATCTCATATCACTTCTATATCTGACTGAACGACAGCCACCCGGAGATCTCATTTACCATGCTCGTGCTGGCCAGGTTTACTTATCCGTATTCTCTTGGTTTTCTTTTCCTTCTTTTAATGAATAAGTTTCAATAATTTATTTGTAAATATGTTCAATTTAATTATGGTGGGTAAACATTTGTGGTCGTTTTTTCTTTGTTTCACTTTTGAATTCATTTCGTTTATCCTCACCCGATGCGGTCAGCCGTTTAAAGGTGTCTACTCCGTGTGCTTATTGTTGATACGATTCTGTCGCACAATTGCCAGCCAAAACTACGCACGAACGAGACGCGAAACTATGATCCTTAATCTGGTGGAGTTTTTTTTTGTGGAAATGTACACAGCACCATATTCATGGAGTTGCAGCATGCTTCGCAATCAAAGCAGCGTTTTCCGGATCTAACGTTTTTCTCACGCGATTACAATACTGCTGTCTTGGTTGTTATCGTACTGTTATTTTTATACTATAAGATTCGGTTGTCGTCTGTTCAGTGGTCTGTAGTGTACGCGTTTATGCGCAGTTTTTAAATTTATATTTACAGTCCTATCCTATCCATTTCTTTCGGCTTGTGATGTTGATTCTCGTTAGTTTACTGGAAATTACATTACCCCCCCTTCGCAGACGTTTACTCCGTGTTACTTTACCGTGGTCTACTTATTGTGGTTTAATCCAATATGTTCTGTTTTTCGACTGATTTTTAAGTAGCATTCTAGACTCTTGTATTAGTTTTTTTTCTTGCGTATATTTCTAGTTTGATGATAAAGAGTTACTGTTTTCTGTTTTCCGTGCCAAATTTTACACCATGTTTAATTGTCACGAATCGGTTCTGACAGAATCTTTGCTTGATAATAATTTTACTTGAATTTACACTAGAGGGGGCAGTTCTCCTCTGCATGCAATGAAAGAAAAAAACAAGCAGTTGTTTTGTTCAAATTCCTTTGTTATTTTTTTTCGTTTTCCTACGCATATGTCTTTTTTTGCTGTAATCTACCTTATCTCATCCCACCAGATGCAACACGGACTTATACCAACAATGCTTCTCCATGACTCTCCATTAATTTATAACAACTGTCAGTGTTACTCTTCTAAGGTAGGAAATTAACAACCCAAAACATGACCCACATAACGGAAGGCGAAAAGATGGGTAACGAGAAAGAGAACGTACCGGAGCAACGAACCTGTCCACCGGGGAAAACGTTCCAACAACAAGGAGGTCACAACAATGCTGACTGTTTGCCTGAATGCACAGTTGTCGTTCTTTTGAACCGGACAACGATTTTTGGCCATTTTGCCGTCGAGTCTAGCGTTGTGTTTGATTCTAGCGCCTTTTACCATCAGGCCACCGACTAACGACCACCCCGTCGAACCACGCTGTTTTGCCTCCTAGCGTTCGCAGCAAACACCCTACGAATAATACGATTCCATAACAAGCAATTTACCGATCCGATTGTAAAGATTTTCAATCCAGTTTATTAGCAGATGGTTTTGTTTTTTGTTTGGGTAGCGATAAATTTAAGTGGTAAAGATATTTGCACAATACATTGTTTGCTATTTTGCTTGTCGAACCCCTAAACAACCCGTTTACTTCTAAACCATTACACTTGGTACTACGTTCCCGATTCGCCCACGCCCTGTCTATTTACTAACCACTCTTACCAACTGCACCGGTGGCTATGTTGCTGCTAATGTCCACCGTTGAATGTCCTGCGACTTGACGAAAACGATCGTTATTTATATTAGTATTGTGCTAAAGACGCGCTTATTAGATACAATTGTTTAATTTCTTTACTTCCTAGCTTTTCTCGTGCATCATCATATGTCCCACGTGGTGTAGGGTATTCATAACTCATATCGGTAAATGTCTAACCAGCATATCGACATACGGTTTTTCTCTCTCTATTTTATATGGATTTTGTATTTTCATTCATCCTTGATAGACTTTGTTTGGAATCTTTACATAACACTAATCTACTTTGCGAGTTGATCACGCACGGTGTGTCTGGTCTGCATCTTGTTTTGTCTCTGTTGTTTTTTTACTTTTCCAACGATACGCTTTTTCCGCTATTCTGTCTTTTCCTCCATTGCCATATTGCAACGCATGGACTTCTCTTTGCGCCCTCGTGAAACGGCGCACTTAAAGAAGCTTGATGTGAACATGGCGCATTAGTTTGATTAATGTATTCTGTTTGGTTTTTTCTGTTAGTTTTTGGTATTATTTTGACTTCCGGTTTAATTCGCATGGACTGCAATTGGGGGTTCGAAGTATTTATCTTACCGTAACCAATTCACCGAGATAGATCGTGTTACATGCTTCCATTGAATTTACCACTTAGCACGATATGGTCGCCAAAAACGATTTTTTTGTAGGTTTTTTATACGTTTGCCTCAACCCAGCATCAACAGTACATGGATGTGTTTGTCTGCGGTATGTATGGTTTTTGTTTTGGGAATGATATGAGTTACGATTCGCTCTAAATGTAAATATCACCATTCGATTTACTTAAGATTTGTATGCTTTTGTATTTCTTATTCTCGCCTTCGTTATCCGTCGCGGTCACAATCTAGTTCGCAATCTTACTGTTTTTTTTTCAGGCTGCTAAAAGTGTTGTTCTATCTTTTACACCTTTACTTTTCCGCGATTTCCTTCACATCAGGAATTGTCAGGCGACAGTTACACTTAGCGGTTTCTACTCAATTGTCTGTTTTCCTGACTGCTGTATCCTTCTTCTGTGTTGTGTTTTATGTATGTGTGTACTTGTGTAAGTGTTTGTGTGTAAGTGTGTGTTTGTGTGTATGTTGGATTAATTATTAGTTTTTATGTAGCCTTTAACAACACTTAACAACTTTTCGATTGTTTTCGTCTCGAGCCGCACAGACGAGATTATTGAAATGCGAAACATATTTCTGTCCTTGCTTCGGGGGTATGTATGAATGTTTGTATGTATGAATGTATGTACGTATATATGCATGTATGTCGCCGCTGTCAGAATTGGTATTGGAATGATTTTTAACGGCTTGTCCCGTCGGTTTTTTCTTATCTTTGTTTGTATTTTAGCTAGAATAACAAATAGAATACTTTTTGATGAAGAAACATGCCTGGTTTGATGAGTGTCTGTATTTAGATATATTTGTATGATTGTGTGTGTGTGTATGTGTGTGTTTGAGTATGTATGTATATGTGCGTGTGTGTATATGTTTTTCCACTTTTTAAATAACGATTAGCTAAACTTGTATCTTTTGCATCCGATTTCTCACCTCGAACGCGTACCACTAATGGTAAGATTATATCCTTCTATATCCTATTTTTTCTGTTTTCTCACTTGTTTATTTTGTGATTGTAGCACGTTACTCCACACACTCAGATACTCGAGAAAGCACTTACAGTAAGCGAATTGAAACTAGAAAGGTACAGGTAACGAAACTGGAGCGTTTCCTCGATGGACTTTTGTTTTTCCTACTTCCTAACCATTCGACCGGTTCAACAACGATGACATGAAAAAGGCAGAAAACAAACATGGCGACCGTGGGAATGCAGGTGCACCGGTAGATAGATAGAGAGAGAGAGAGATAGAGAGTAGCATCTGTATGTGTGTATTTTTTTTATGATATATAGAAAGATAAAACATTTCCCAAGCAGTAGCATGAAAAGGACCTAGCCCAACACGAAGTAACGTAAGCAAACACCGACTAACAAATTTCTTCCAACGTTTGTGTGCGTAAGTTGCTGTGGTAACACTATTAGCTACTAGGATTATCTATACGTAAATTACGTCTTGTCTTGCGGTCCGCCGTCATTTTGTGGCGCAATAAACTCATCGGACAGAAAACAGGACAAAAGACAACCTAAGCTAAACAGCCACAAAAAACAATCCTTTGTTATGCACGGCGAAAGCTTTAGACTAAGGACGAACGTGGAAAAGCTTTCGCGTTGCACAGGCATTCAAGAAACACGTATTTACAGTAGACTCATTCCGAGATATATTTAGTTCCTCTGTCACTTTACTACTATTGGCAGGATGAAGGACTAAACAAAAACAAAACCAGTCGAAACAAATACAATTCGCTACTTCGCTCGCTACCGTACTTTTGTTGGGTGCATAATCTATCTGTCTCTGTTCTACACGGTTTGAAAAGCGTGTCGCTTCTGTTATCTGTTCTTTATTTGTTCTTGTAAGTATATCTCGCTAACTACAGCTTACGGTTAGAATTTACTATTGTTTTTCTCTTTTATACTGTCTTTTTATGTTGCTTACGTTCTTTGCCCACCAGGACGACGTGTGTATATTGTGTACGTTTTTCAATCCACGTGTGTGTTTATGTGTGTATGTATGTGTGTGTGTATGTGTGTGTGTATTGGAAGTAATACATAATTGCGCGTGCGATTGCGTGGTTAGGGTAAGAGCTCAAGTAATTAACGTGTAACATCCGGCCTGATCGCCTTGGAAACGTCGGAAAATACTCCTCACTCGGTATTGTAGTCGAAAATCTAGCAGCAGCCTTCAAGTCTTCAGGCCAGATCGCGTGGAACAACAATGAAGCGGGTGAAAAATAGCGCGTGCGAGCCATTTTGGGTCGGTAGGGTTTCCTTCGTTTGTTTGATATTTGTCTTTTGTTATACTTGCGTTGGGTGTAGTGTTTGCTTTCCTCGATTTTTGTTTCTTTGTTTGTTTAATGTTCCGTGAACACGTGCCACACTCGCAGTTCTAGTGCAGCCGAACGGTGAACCGGATGGTGAGACGGGCGGTCGTTCGCTGCTGCCCCGCCTCGGATTGGTAGATACAATAAGCATAATAACCGTAACGATAATCATAATCAAACGCCTGGGGTTATTTACCACCGAGACCGAATTTCATAAATATTAGCTCCTTGCCCTTGGATAGGATATCGCCGCCCGGTGCTGCCATCTCCTGGATCTTGCCCATGATGTTGGGCCCGCCGGGCTGCTGCTGACCCGGTTGGCCGCCGGGTTGCTGCTGCTGTTGCTGCATAGGTTGCTGCTGTTGCTGCTGCTGCTGCTGCTGCTGGCCGCCGCCTCCCATGCCGAAGCCACCGAACGGCCCGGAGGACTGCTGCTGCATCGGTTGCTGCTGCTGTTGCTGCTGCTGGGCGGCGGGTTTTTTGCCGAACAGACCGCCAGTAGCAGCACCGGCTGCCCCGGAGAGCAGGTTGGACGCATTGGAGAAGAGACCGCCGGAGGAGGCGGTCGTCGTGGGCTGCGGTGCCGGTTGCTGCTGTTGCTGCAGATGGGACTGTTGCATCATCGGCTGCTGCTGTTGCTGCTGGTTGTTACGCATCTGCTGCTGTTGCTGCTGTTGCTGCTGCTGCATGGGCGTCTGCATGGGGGTTTGCATCTGTTGCTGCATCGGTGTTTGCTGCTGCTGCTGCTGCATGCCGGTCATGCCGCCGACATTACCACCGATCCCTATCCCTTGACCGATCATCCCGCCTATCCCCGACATCCCCTAGAAAACCGCACCATCTTCCGTTAGTATGCAAACATAGTTTTATCGAACACTCGCTACTGCTGTGCTCTCCCCGCCCAACCCGCCAGCCCGTGTTTTGAGAGAGAAAATAAACAGACATGTCGACATATACAAAGATAGTTGTCCATGGTGTACGCGATTATGTGTGCTTGTTTGTGTTTGTGTATGTGTGTACGTATGGGAGGGGTTCTGATACAGCACGTGTTGTTGGTACTCCTGAGTAAATTGGGGCACTTCAAGATGGTGCATGTACTAAAAATAATCATTTAATGCAATAAAAAAAGTCTCATATTCCTGCACATTAGTAGAAACGTTCTGCTATCCTTTCATGATGGCTAGAATTGGGGAAAAAATCAACGCAAAGGTCAAAAACAATCTTTCAACGTCGCAACACTACTTAACAGCTCTAGGAGCCGCTCGAAGCAATACTATGCTTCTGACGGGGCGAACGACCAAGAGTTGTCGTTGGGAACGGCAGTATCAATTTGAAAAAAAATGCATCAAAATTAAAAACAACGGAAACTAGAAACCGCTAACGGCCGGGCGAGAACACAAACGAAATAAGCAAGCTTCAAGAAACCGGTCTATCAACAAAAATGTTCTAGTTGACCGGCATGTAAATGGTATAAATATGGTAGATGAGATCAAAAACTGGAAAATGTTCTAGAAACATAACTCGGAAGCAACTTGGGCGATGGAAAGAAAACAGGAAATTAGCATTGTAACACTGTGCACTTACGGTGTAGCCGTGGGCGTTTACATCACTAAAGACAAATGTCAACGCTGAGAGAATGGTATAAATTTCACGCCGGCCATAACGCGGTGCCATTGTAATGTAGTAGGGTTTTCGCGGTTTCTTCATCTCCGCCACAGGAACGCGTTGTGAACGAGCGACACTGTCGAAAAGTGTCAATGAACTTATACGCAACTTCGCAACTTAAAAATAACTTTCCTCAATTAAAACCATTCAACAGTGAACCCCATAATGTAACTGGATCTGGTAAGCAAGTGTAATCGAACTGTCTAACGAACTGTGATGTGGTAAGAGAATATTTTGGATGAAAGGACAAAAGTAGAAAGAGAGAAAGAGCGTGAGAGTAACAGTGAAAATGAAATAGTGGGAGATCAATAGAAAGGCAAAGGAGGAAAAAGAAAAACACAATGAAAAACGGGTGTAGAGAGTAGAACAGGAAATAAGTTCACAGTGAGTGGTATTGATGGAAAACAAGAAGTGAATGAAAACAATGAATAAAACCAAACACGTAGTTTAAAGACTGTGGAAACTAAAGCTGCACTAAGGAACGAGAAAGGAAACCCAAACTAAGAACGGCAAAAAATGCTAGCAAGTTGGAACGGTTTAATAGGATGGCCGCTTATAAGACTATAGAACAGGGTTGGCTGATAAACAGCGTAAGAATAATGAAATCGGTAAAGAACGATAGAACAAACAATCGTACAGACAGGACTAACAAACAAATGCATGTGACGCAAAACGGCGACGATACCTATTAGTTGTGAGTTTGTATAGGAAAATAAAAACGAGAAGATAGCGCTAAACAATCGCGCTAAATATTATTATATTCCAGAAAAGGTGAAAATAATTTGTTAACAGATGTATATTAAGGATAAAAATGTAGTACTCTTTTCCTTTAGTGAATTGTGTAAAAAGTACATCGCACCAGCAAGGTAGGAAGTAATACCGAATACAGGTAATCACGTGCGAAAAAGCACGCAGTTCAACAGCAATAATGCAGGCCATTAAAATTCCTTGCACATCGCAAAACCCAACTCACCAGCGCGAACCAACGTAATGGCGGCACCCGGTAAAATAGTATTTGTACTTCTCTTGCTGGCTTGCGGGCTGGCCACGTTTCCCAAGCTGCCAAGCAAGAAGCGAACGCAATGTAAGTGGTTTGGTCATTTGCATGAAAATTCAATTTAAAACTTTTGCAACTGCACTTGCGCGTCGCATATGTTCGGAAAGGCAAACGGTGGATACCCGGAAGGGAGGGTTCGGAAGCAGGCGAGCGGGGATTGAATAGAACTGCTAGCAGTTTATTCGATTTTCTTGTCCAGTTTTCTTGCTTACGGGCAAACCGAAAATAGATAGGAGATGATGCCTGCGGGTTTGTCGTTTTCGCCATGGGGTTCGCTCGGTGCTGCTCTTCGTTGGGTCGTTCTAATTTTTTGTCATAGCGACTCTCAAAAGGGGCAGAGTTTTCAATTAAATTCACAAACGAACGTACGGGAAGGAGCGGCTGGCCAACATCTTGACTAGTAAGAACCAGGGGCACGGTAGAGCTTGAAGAACGTTGTCCTTTTCAAGCACGAAAATTGGTCGAGTGCAAAAAAGGTGTAGAGCTGCGAAGAGCCGACAGGGAGGGACAATGATTTTGTAGCACGATCAAAAAGACGCACAAATTGCTGGTAAAGCTCGCCTAGGATGCAATAAAATTTCGTTCTACAGTTTACCAGTGGTAAGGTTAAGATTACGAGCCAATGGTAGGAAGTGTTCTGTTTTAAGGAAAATCAGATGGAACCTCTTCACATCTTCAGCATGTTACAATAGCTGGGTGTATTGGAGTGAGTTTGGTATTTTTAAAGGTTGTTGCGCTTGTGGGCAGTTGGCATAAAAAAAACGATTGAAACATAAATTTCTTAGAACTTCATTCGATAAAAAGGTTGGTTGAAGGAAATATTGCATCGGTTAGGGAAATGTTTGAGCTGAACAAGAAATTCATGTAAGACTATCACTTATCAAGTTTGTAAGTAAACTGCAATTAAATACACATCTACACGAATAGAGCTTGCAACTATTCGAATAAATGTCAAAACGGAATTAAATACGGGAGCGAAATATTGGAATGACTAGAATGAATAATTAATTGTCTAACATTGAGAGGTTATTAATAATAAAAAAAAAACAAAGACGGAAGTATAACATTAAAATAAATGCAAACAAACAATTTAACCGTGCTAAACAAGAAGAACGAAATTAACTAGAAACGCTAAAATATGTAACAAAACGCTATAAGAAACATGAACACATGAACGCTAGAGCACTTAAACTAGAGTTTCAAGTCCAAAAATGTGCCGTACACACAGTGAGTTTGAGCACTACGAGAGGAAGCTGGACTAGGGTGAGCATGATGTAGTCTTTTATGTCTAGCTGCTAAAGTAATAATAATCATTTGGTATCGACAGTACTATTCTAATATCTCAATTGAAATGCCCTTTCTAGCAAATGTTTCTAAAGTTTCCTTTGAACTACACTAGGGATTTCCGTAGAGCTTCTGTCGACTAGACGATAATAAATTCGCGCGCGGTATGTTTTCAAAACGTTGCTGTTGCACTACCAAATTAAAGCTTCGCTGGCCATCGGCTTATGCGAGTTATAAAAGTGAAACACTACTCGTTAAAATACGGCATCCTTGCCACATTGGACCCTTAAAATGGCGGAAGGGCAATAAAACGTGCCACCACGTGGCATGAAATGGCGCTGCCAATGTTTCAGACCGAACAGACCGCAGGCGTTGTGCTGGTTGAAACTATGTATTTTATAATTGTTTTTTATAAATTGTAACGTGAATTGGTAACCCGGGTATTATTTCCTCGAAGCAGATGGAGAATCGTGAAGATGGGCTTCTGGTTGGCCGATTTTATTGCATCTTCTACCCAACGACTAAGAGTATATGATTACAGTAGTGGTTCGAATGAAAAAGCGGTCAGAAGTTAGGTCCGCATTCGTTAACTCTGTTTTAATTGGTACATTTCCGTTGTATAGTTTGTTTCAAGTTTTTGAACCACTTTAAACTCCAAATGATATGTGTGATAGATACTTTTCAAAAGTTGAATAAAATTGTACCTTCAACTTTTTTTTATAAAAATCGTTATTACATATTTGCAAGAATTTTACTCCTGCTTAAATGTTTTCCAAAACTACAAAAAAAAATGTAAGAAGATATTTGTTTCGCAATGATCCATCATTATCCCAAAGAAAAGAGCAAGGGTGGATCACAATCCCGAAATCATCCTCGCGCATGTCATCCTATCGTATCACATTCGCCGAGAGATATCAGCTTCCTTGAACGACACTGTCTCTGAAGGATCTGGTTTCACGCTGCCATGTGACTGTTCCCAAGAGTGATAGACGAAGGTTTTAGGAGCACAGGAGAACGAGGCGATCGTCAATAAAAGTTGATACGACCCTACCGCCCCTGCTTGGTTGTTTGCTTGCTTGCTTGCTGGAAATGGTAGTGATAACGAGGAGGATATCGAACGAAATGATGTCGGCTGCTGTCCTGTGGAGCTGACGATGATGGCGACCGCAACGGCGCTGCAGGACGACAGCTTGACGAATAGTGATGAATTGAACCAGTAAGATCGGAAGTAAATGTTCTCCCGACACCCCGATGCTATCGCGCCTTGGAGTTATCAACGCGCGGGTGCAAGGATACAGCAAGGTCAGGATAAATTGTGACACCGACACACGATACAGTGGCAACAGCACTATCAACATCCATACACACACACAAACTCACAAAACGGTAAGGAGCGGAAAATGAAGGCGAAAAATAATCAAAAAGGCGATCATTACTTTTCCTTCCCCGCCGAAGACGCCTTCGGTAGGAAAAATCGTTCAAGGAAAATTCGCAAAAAAATGGCCCCCAACAAATGCTCCTATCCCATTTGTCGCTAATGGTTCGACGTCCCGATGGCATCCGGCAGCCTCTGCCATCTCGGGTTCGCTCTGTTGATAAATCGGATATTCCGTTGATGGAACACTTTACTTGCCGTCTGCCGTCTTTTTTGCCAACCTCCCAAACAGCGGCCATTTCCCTAACGGTAGGCATTTTTTATGGGGTGGTTCTTGAAGAAAATGGTAGAATGTTGCGAAAAGAAGAATTTCTCATCCGTCTTCTTCGGCCAGACGCTTGCCAGTTCAATAAGCACTGGCGCAATATCATATCGACGGTACGGACTGTCGACGAGAAACATTGCTGGAGTCTAACGGAAACACGGAATTTGTTTAAACCATGAATGTACCAGCAGAAAAATAAAATGAATCACCATAAATCGTCCGTCGACGAAAGAAACGTTAACTTTTCCCAGTTCGGATCATTTCCGTTCATCTTTTTAACGTGACGAACGAATGACAGCGAAGCTTAGTCAGACACGGATATCAGTGGGTCAGGAATTAGACAGGAAAGTGGAAAGTCTATCGAAAATGGTTAAAATTATTTAAAGTTGAGTTGGGCGCTTTGGTTGGTGTTTTAAATCCATCCCGGAAAACGGGGTCACATCGGCGTGTACAAATATCGGTGCAAGGGGGGAGATACAGACGGAAAAAGTACTTATAGTCGCTACGGTACCATCGAATGCTCAATCTACTACTACATCGACACGGTTTTCTACGCAGGGGGAGGAATTGTGATGTATTACAGACAAATAAAATAGGAAAATCAAATGGAAACCGAAACATGTTGTTACGCTTGTGATACACGAACACACATTGACAGCTAGGACACCGAAACACACTTACATCCACACACCGAACACATCTACCTGGCGCGGGGTGGGCAACAGGTGCCGGCTAGCACGTGGAACAACTTGTCCGTGACAGTTGAGTTCAAAGTGATTGATAGGCCAGCAACAGCCTTTTTCACCCGGCCCGACCTATCGGCTACGAACGGCTATTCTTTGTTTACATTTCTTTGAGGAATTGGAAAATACCAAAGTTCTGAAGCTTGTTCCGAAGGGTGAGGACTCTTTCGTCCTCGAACAGACCAGGGGGGAAAACGCAAAACAAAGCAAATGTTTTTCGCACACTGGCGCTGTTCTGGGGTTTCTGTTTTTACTTCGGCAGGGTTTTTGCTCACAGGAGTCGTTGGACAGCACGCAATAGTACACTGAACGAAACAGACAACTAGCCAGGCAGATAAGAACAGACATATATAAAGAGAGAGAGAGAGAGAGAGAAAAAAGGCACAGACGGACAGACAGGCAGACGAATAGCAGACAAAATAGACAGATAGATTGACAGAGAGGTTAGAGGCAGACAGTTGGATGGACAGATTGTTCACAGTTTTCTACTAAAAAAAGTACGTAGACATCCCTGCCCATGGTACCAAATTGCGGTGGTGTGTTCGGCCGTAGCACTTCTGGCGATCCAGGACATTTCTTGGACTGTGGTGGGCTAGCTGTGTTTTTTTTGTTACATCTTGTCGTGTCAGTGTGATGTGCATCACCTGCGATGGGAAGGGGTCCCGATTACCGATACTAGCTGTGTAACACTTTACTCTACCGTTTTTGGGGGGGAGGGGGGCATCCCTTTGGGTAGGTTGTTATATTTAAGTTCGTTTTAGTGTACTTCTAGCACGAAATGCTGTTTCATCTGTTGCACGATGGAATGCTTTGAGTGGCGCATTGATAGCGAGAAGCTGTGTATGTCTTATTGGTTGGTACATGTTTGATGTCTTTTTCGGTATATTCTTTTTCTCGAATCTATCCTTTTTACGAACGCAGTATGGGATGAATGCAACTGAAGAGGTACATCAAAATAAATCAATTAATAGAAAATTTTTAAATTATACGAAATTGACACAGCTTTCAAATGATAGATATAGTAAGAAAAGGAATTTTCAGAATATATGAAAATCACTAAACTTTTTGTCATGTTGATTTGGTTAGTATAGATGCATCGCAATGCACAGTTTTGTAGCGTGCAACAGCAATGACACGGCGAAGTGATAAGCACCAGCATAAAATAAGGAAACATGAAAGTAAAACTAAATCAACAGTTTCGAACAGCCCTTTTAATAAATGTCTCTTCTGATTTGTAATCAAAACTAAATTTTCCAACTGCTGTGAAGGTAGGTGACATCATTTTTCAATGGAGTGCAGTGCGCATTTAAGATATAATCTGTATGAATCATTCATGAGATTCCTTCAATATGATGCTAAATGATGTCACTTTATAGCATAGGGTTAACTGAAAGTGTGAAACAAGAAAAACACACGGATAAAAGCCATGCACAAAACAGTTTTGGTTATTTTTCAATAGATATATTGAACGATTGCCTTCAAGAAGCAGAAAGGATTAACTGTAATAGAATCTCTCAATGTTTAGTAGTAAAATCTCACAATGTCTCAATCAATAAAAGATGTTTTGAACCAAATTTGAATCGTATCGTTTTAATTGAATGTTATATATTTCTAATAGCACTGAAAGATCTAATAAATATAGCGTAGTATTGTTTCAACGTGTAGATCCGACAAATAGTAACAACAAATCACTGAATCAGATAGAACACATCTATGATCAAAGAACGGATAACTAATAAGACGGAGCTTTTAGAGCTTTTATTATCCATTCTAAAACACCTGGGGAGGGTCAAAACATCAAAGATTAGAAAAACAGATCTGAGATGTTGAAGAAACAGGTTCATAGAAATTTTTGGAAAAGGATGTTCACTACATGAGAAAAGATATACATAAGTAGATCAAGAAAAGATTTACCGAAAAACAAACACAAAATCACAAGGGTACTTGAAAATTAAAGGATAGACCGTTATCTTGGATTGATGTAAGATGTGAAGGAAACGTAAGGACATTGCGGCATCAAAAGATAATGGAAGCGTGATTGAATGGCGCCCATATATATGGTACTGTCTAAATATGTTCTTTAAAATCTTTAACGACACGCGTTAGTAAAATCTAGTGTTTGAGAAACATTGAGGCAAACTTGGTATTCAATGTAAACGAAAGCACACTGCAGAAGGAGAGGTTTCACTTAAAAAACAATTTTCAATAACAACAATAGAGCAACAATAGCAATACTATAAAAAAAATGTCAAATTGATAAACAATGAAAAGAAAATAAATTGCGTAACGGAAAACCATCTTCCTAGGTTTGAAACAAATAAAGAGTTGTAAGCTCGTAGAGTTTTTTTTATTGTTCCCTCGTAAATACTTGACCTGAAAAGGGTTTGCGACACATGGTAGTTGTGGTGCATTGTGTGAGTGCATTTTATTGCAAATTTCTGGTTGTGTAGAGTAGTTCGGTTTGGGTGGACGACAGTGGTTGTTTGTACGGTTTGACATGGAGGTTATTTTCCGGTGGGCAGCTAGGTGTTAGCAGAGTTGGTCAGAGGCACGAGCAGCGATTGTTTTGGTTTTGGCGGTAAGGTATTGGGTGGAAAAACCAAAACGGCACGGAGCGCATAGAAAAACGAACGTCGGAAAATGAATTTCGTTTTTTTATCGGTGTGTTGCGAGTACAGGAATAGCCTTTCGCAAATAAAACATTTACGATCCAGTTGAAGTTTCTTTTGTTTGATTTGAATGCAAGGTTTTTAACGATTCGTGCTCGAGGTACGGTATGAAATTCATAATCGACGTTGGTTATCCATCTGGCATCCGTCATCCCCACGGGGATGCGTTTCGTTTTTCGATCTGTAGTACGTTTTTCATTCTGCAAGCAAGCCTGCACTGAGATCCCATCGTACCATACCACTAGCCCACATTAGGATCACAAGAATGTTTTCTTGAGTAGGGCTCTAACATTGTATTTCAGAACGCTTGATACATGTTTTTTCGCTTCTTCACGCTTTAGTAGTTACCTGCGTTTGGTGATCGAGGGCAGGGTGGCCCGTGTTGTCTAACAGTGTAGGGGAAGAAGGGCGAGCATCTAGCAACAAACAACATTAAGACTTGACATTTACCACAGCAGAGCAGAGAATTCGTAATAAAAAGGTACTAATAAAAATAACAACACAGCTTTGGCTTAAATGATGTCCAGGCAAGTTGTAGAACAATGTGTTTGCGTATGTGCGACGGTGTGTGTTGGATCGGTCGTTGAATAACAATTTTGAGTTCAGTTTGATCAATATAAGCATCTCGTTGTAAAAGTCATTGGCAAAAGACAACATATTAAATAAAAAGACAAAAATAGACACAGACACACACACACACACCTCGAACACATCAAAGGCCAGACGTTATACAGGACGTGCACTCGCACGAAAGCGTGTTATGATCCACGATCAGAACATCTTCTTTGGTATCTTCGAGTGATGATGACAAAATGTGCTAATGATTTTAAGCGCAGTTTCGAACCTGCCGGAACATCATTTAATCAAAGTGTATCGAAAGATGGACTTAATATTTAAAAAAGAATTTGGCATGAAGAAAGAGAAATATCAAAGAAAAGATTTAAATGTAAACGATGCAGATATGAGGTAAAACGTTAGAAAAGAATAACTAGGATCGAAAATCATTTAACTAGGGTGGCTTACTTTTGGTTTATCTTATAACACAGAAAATAAAACTTTGTTATAGTGATTTTCACTAAGTGAGGGAGCAAAAAGGTTGTCCAGTAAGGGGTTTGATTTGGAAACATGGCAAATACAACACCATACAAGTTATGATGAACGAAACATGGGTAACTAGGGGAACAAGATGCTATGAAGTTGAAGGTATCAACAGGTTACCGATACCGACGGGGCGGTGGCATGATGAGAGGGCTCGAATCGAAACGAACCGAATGTAATACGATGCGACAATGGGGGTTAGAAGTTGGAGTCACACGAATAGAGGCACAGAGAAAGTAGTGAAAATTTAAGAGGTAATTTAGCAGCAAAGTAGGAGAAAAACAGAAAGGAGATAGTTTGAAAATGGTGCGCACACTGAACATTTAAAGCTTCTTAGATAAATTATTCTTGCCTTTTGCTTTTGGTACACTTTCAACTTGTGATACCTGCACAATGGCATAGTAGTTTCGATGAACGTTTGCTTACGGGTACGGAGGTACTTTATTCCTATTATATAGTATAGGCATATCGCTGTTGCTGTTCAATCTGACCAGCGATATCAACCATTAAAGGACAATATATAAGACAATATCTAGGAGCGGATTGCGGATAAGATACTATTAGAGACTTTTCTTAAAATCTATTCCTCTTCCGAAAAAACGTCTTTTTGGACAAAGACAAAACATCGTTGTATGGCATTAGAATAGAAGACGTACTTGAAAAGCGAAAACAGAATTCGAAGCAAATCAAGCAGTAGTGTTCTGAGGGTGAGGAACGGAAAAATTATTTGTTTTCTTTGTTACGTTTTCTTCTTTACGCTAGATGCAACTGGGCGGAAGTGCATGAGTACCCTAACGGATTAACTTCGTGTAAGTTATGCGTAATGCTTGCTGAAGCTTTTATCAATCAGCTGAGGCGATATTCGAGCAAATTAGTTTGAGCAGTGTTTTTTTCATATTTTAAGGTCTGTTTCACACTCATGAGATGACGTCGAGCATCGCCATTAGTCATAGGATTAAAAATCTCTTAATTTGACGTTCAATGATCTATGCCGATCGTACTCGATCTATATACGCAGTAAGCAGAAATTGGCCAAAATTTGGTTGGCGATCTTCTGGTTGTGATAATTTTTCCAGTGTTTGTTTAATTCACTGATGCAATTCTATGAAATTAACTACCCGTTGCATGTATGTGTAGTGACATGTGTGTACGGAAAGAATTAGGCAAAGTGCTCTTAATGTCAACTTAAAGACAATTTAAAAATGAGAGAAATGTACAGAAGAAGGAAAAAAAACAAAAGTAAAAAAAAATTGAATTCGCAAAACAAATAACCATCAGACGAAACCGAATGGCGTAAACATTTTGTCTGGGATCTGGGGTTGGATTATTATAAAGTGTACTCGAAATTCGTGAATAATCTGTACGTTTTCTGTAATTGTTTTAATTTGCTTCACCGTGCAGCAGCAGAGTTTCGTATTGTAAAAGACTGAAAATGTTCAGTGTTTCTGAAGAAATTTTCCTTAAAACTGTTGTCGCTTTTGACTCTTGTGAAGATGAGTGAACGGAGGGAAGAGAATGGTTTTGCGTGTTTTTTTACGTAAGTCACTTTTTACACGAAATTCACATCAGTATGGATAGTGAAAGCCGCCGAACGTTTGCCACTGGAATCGTCGTGTTGGGGGTGCATTTTGGATGAAGATGCTCTTTAATTTAACATCAGGACCGGTAGTGAGGGAAGCGAAAGAAAAACAGAGACGGAGAAGGAAAGAGAGGAAGCTTCCAAACCATAAGAAGTAACAAATAAAGGGTGGCTAAAATATAGCATCCAAGGGGTTGCAGTTCATTCAGTGGACTGAGAGGGATGGAAAAAAGTGATAGCATACGAGTCAGCCAGCGGCAAGTCAGTGGTCAAATAATGAACCAAACCAAGAAGATGGTCCATGATGGAAAAAACGGTTGAGAGAAAAATTGCACCAACTGATAATGATTGGTTGAATGAGGTATGCGAGAGAAAACATGAAATCGCTTTGCTGACACGCTGCCCGAAGCGACAAGATTACATGGCGAACGTATGGCATTGCGCAGAACAGGGTGGTTGGTAAAATGAAGCTAGCAGGTTTTCGGAAACTTATAATCACAACGCGGTGAACTGAAAACAAAAGCGGAAGATGTTGGATGAAGCTGTTATGGGTATTTTTACGAATAAATTATAATGGTACAAACATGATTAAAACAATTTGTATGAACGATTCAAACAGTCATTAAAGAAGTTCAATAGATAAAACGGAACCAAAGTAGGAAGGAGAAAAGTGAGTTAGTTTCAAGACGGAAACAACTCGAACGAAGTGACACAAAGAGTAAGAAAAAAAAAGTTCATAGACAGAAAGAGAAAAGGACAGAGCGAAGTAGTAAAGTGGTAAACGCGTAAGTTGTAAAATGCGTTCGTTATAGAGTTAACCAATACGAAAGGAGTGGAAAACAAGGGCAACAGGGGAATAAAACGGAGTCGGAACAGAAGGGTGTAGTAGTAAGGTAAGAACTCTACCGAAACGAACGGGAGCCAGAACTAGAGCTAGGGCGAACATACCTTTCCGTTGCGGGCCCCGCTGGCCCATACCACCCATGCCGCCCATCATGGCGTCCCGCGGTGGCGGCGGGGGCCCCCGAGCCCCCGGCCCGATCCCTCGGCCGCGGTTGGTGCTGCTGTTGAGCGTACGCTGGGCGAGGTTACTGCCGGCCGGGCCCTGCTGGCTGTACTGGTCCGGGGCTTCCGTGAGGAAGTTGGACGGCACCAGGCCGCGCACCCCGTCCAGCTCACCCATGTAGAAGCCGTCCTCGTCCATGTCGCCGTACACGAGTATGACGGCGCCGGTTTGGAAACTTAATTCCACCTGCAGTTGGGGGTGAGAAAGGGGGCGGGAAAGAAATTGGGGTAGAGCCACATAAGTCAATTACGAATGCCACTACGGGATGATTCTGGTTTCTGATTGTTGATTTTTGGTTTGGCGTTTTATTTTGCTTGTTTTGTTTCGTTTCAAGTTTGTTTTGGTTTCGCTGCGGATGGAAGTGTCCCGATTAGGCCTGGTGAAATTTGCTTCGGCTTGTGTGGTTTTAGAAAAGAGAGAGAGAGAGAGAGAGCTCTTCGGATAGACGGCTGCTTTGGCTTCACGTTAGAAACATTAGCATCAAGGCGTTTTGGCTTTTGGCTAACCCCAGTTTTCTGTTGCAATGTTGGACACGAAAGAGAAAACACACGGCACACACACACACACATGGACCGGCAGTGGTAATGTAACACCGCCAGTGAACACTAGCTTGAAGACCGCATTTTTCTTCTTCTCTAGGGTGATACGAAACTATGGAACTAAGTATCGTGATAGAATCGTCTCGAAAAGCAAACATGCAGCATGCAGCGGAATAGAGAAAACTAATGAATCGGGGGAATCAGAGAGAACGTGTAAACTAAATGAGGTAACTCTTGTGATCGTTAACCGAGGACTCTTGCAGCTGTGGTATGTCGAAGTATCGGAGCGGGTCATTGCCGCGATCGACCCAATGAGCCTCCGCTTGGGAGGCTCTGACTCTGAGGTCAGCAATACCTGTACGATGTTCTGTAGTATGTAGGGCCCGAAACCTGTGTGTGTCTGGTGGGTATGAGCGATGAGGATAGCTTGTGGAGGTCGATAGACAGTGGCTGTGTGGCCACTCGGGAGGGAAAGGGGGAATGCACTAGTCTAGGGCCTCACCTCGGCGTCCACGTTAGGACTTAGCTCCTGCGGGTCGTAGTCATACAGCGCGATCATCCGCTTCACCGGCATGTTGGCGTAGATGTCGCCCCAGCGATCGCGGCTAATGCCACGCACCGACGGTCCCACCCCACCCCCCTGGGCACCATCCTCAATCTCCTGGACCATGTTGTGCGGCACGAACCCACGGCGTCCGCGCAATTCACCCCAGTAGAAACCGTCCGGGTCTTTCTCACCGTACACCTGGGCGGGGAGGGATGAGAGAAATTAGCGGAGATCCTCATGCCTCGGACGGGGTTGCAGTGTGCGTCATCGATACCTACCTTGATGGTGTCGCCTTCGTTGAACGGCAGCTCCTCTTCGCACGCGTCCGGGTTGGGGCTCATCGTGGCCGGATCGTAGTCGAACAGGGCGAGAAAGTAGCGCGGCTTCTTGGAGGCCCCGATCAGATGCGGCGGATACGGTTGCATGTTCTGGGGCGTCATCTGCTGACCCGGCCCGACACCACCTTGTGCCATACGCTGCTGCTGCTGTTGGGCTTGCGAGGGCATCGGCTGGTTCGGGTTCATGGGCCGTTGCTGGTTCGGGTTGCGGTTCATGCCGGGCTGCTGCGGTCCTTGCTGCTGTTGCTGCTGCTGTTGCTGCTGCTGCTGCTGATGCTGCTGCTGCCCTGGCATGCCCGGTTGCGACTGGCCCGGGTAGTACTGCTGGTTTGGTCCTTGCGGGTTCTGCTGGCGCCCGGCCACGTTGCCG